>NC_058083.1:524155139-524356706 GCF_014858855.1 Bufo gargarizans | reverse complement strand
CGCCTAGCTCACGACAGTGTGGACTACCTCACATTTCTAAAAATGAATAAGGCATGCATCTCGGAGGAATTCAACACCTGTGACGACAATGTGTAATTGAATTTCCTCATGCCAGCCCACACATATCCGCCACCACCCAGAACAAAGGATGGTCCTTGTCTTATGTATATACAGCGGCATAAAATGCCTTTTATGTCAGGTTAATGCCTAATTTTTTGTGTTTGTACTGGCCTGTACAGTAAAATCTTTATCCAGTGACCGCCTAATTTACCTCCAGCCACATAATCAATTTACAAATTGTTTTCTGTCAGGTTAATGTCTAATGTTTGGGACCTGTACTGGCCTACAGTAAAAAATGTATCCTGTGACAGCCTAATGTACCTCCAGCCACATAATTACTTGTTCTTTTCTGTCAGGTGAATGCCTAATATTTGGGGCCTGTACTGGCCTACAGTAACATTGCACTTCTAGTAAGTATTTGGTGGCTGCAAATATGACCTGAAGGTTTTTCAGGTTTGCCTGCCATTAAAGTGAATGGGGCCCGTTCGCGAAACATCCCGGCCGATGTTCGTCCATCACTAAGAGCTAACACTGAAAGTGGATGCAGAAAATTAGCTACAACTTATTATTTTATTTGGTGTTTTAATATTTAGTGGGAATTCTGAGAGCACAGAATGGATATTTTGTATCTAAAGTAATTGGCAACATTTAAAGGGAAAGATTTAAAGGGAAAGATCACCAAAACTGATAGGTGCAACATTCAAGAGGGTCCATCAGCTCAGATCCTCATCAGTTCCTCCAAAATAAAGCACACCAAGGTTTTCCGTTGAGCTCCCGAACCTCCTTTGTGCTGCTTAGGGATTTAGGTCCATGAAAACCAATTTGAATTCACATGTTGGGGTACAGAATATGGGGTACAGTTTTGGGCAGCACGCTACAGAAAGGATTAAGGGTTAAGGAGAACGAGAGAGTCCAATGAAGATAATCAGACACCATCCTGGATCCAGTTACCCTCATTATCTACGTTTTGTGAATATTAGCAGCACCATATAACAATGCTGATGGGTTTCCATGTGTCACAATAATAGAAAAAGCAAAAAAAATCTGCACTAAAAACTCAAGAAAAAGTGAGGTCCTTTATTCACCCATATATGGGTTTGACTTTTTTCAACCTGATGGTATCATTGGCCTTAAAGGGGTTCTGCTTTATAGATATCGGTGATCCTTAGGGCAGGTCATCAATGTAATATCGGTGGGGGTCTATCACCCAGCTGTTTGCAGCAGTCACTAGCACTGGCGCTCACACAGATAATAGAGGGAATGGGAGCTGAGCTGCAGTAACCCAGTATGGCCACTATGCAGTGTATGGCGCTGTCTGCTTCATGCGCCGTTCTCGGTTTTATCTCCAGCATCGGCGGCTGTGACGTAGCATTCAAGCCGCTGTGACTGGTGGCACCGGTCACAGAACCAAGCGCGTCCTGGTCTTGTGGGTACTGGAAGCGGTCAGAATGGAGCAGTGGCGGGACTACGGACAGGAGAGTGTGTTTTTTATGTTATGGAGCACAGGTTAGGACCACAAGAGTTGTCTGCTCCAAAGTCAGAGAACCCCTTTAAAGCCAAGTTATTTGAATACAGCATGAAATTGTTATTTGGACACATTATTGTATTTTTGTGTACAATATGGCACTATTATTTCAGCATTATATGGCACTATTATTTGGCACAGTATTGTGTTGGAACGCAGCATGACATTATTATTTAGACACCACATGACATTTCTATTTGAGCATTATATAGTATTATTATTTGAACACAGTTTGACATTGTTATTTGAGCTCTATATAATATTATTATTGGGCACCATATGGCCCTATTATTATTTTATCACGCCACATCTCTATTATTTGGGCAGGTATACTGTTGTTTTTTGAACACAGGATGTTGGTACTCGGGCACTGTGTAGCAAGGCTTATTTTTAGTGGTTCTTTCACTTTAATTCCTTGTCATGCAGTTGGTTAGTGGTACCCGGTACCAGGCCGCATCCCTGAAGTCTGAATTAACTGCACAAGCGTACTGCACACTGAAGACCTGTAGACGGGGCCAGCTAGGAAGGGCCAGGAAGTTAAAAAACATTTAGGCATATGAGAAATAGCTCAGCTCTATTGAGAACATCACTATGGTAAGACGTGTCTTGCTACTACAACTTCTCTTTGTATCATAAGAGCGCCGGCCAGATGCCATGTTGGGAACCAGTCGATAGGGAGCTCGCTCATTTGTTCACGACCAAGGTGACTGTCATTTACTTTATTCTGTATGTTATCTTTTATATATATCTCTTATGTAGTCAATGATAGTTTAGTAAACTTTTTATGCACACAAGCCAGGTCAAGCCTATCCTATTCCCGGACCTCAGAATTCATGGTAAAACAGGCACCATATGTTATTTCATATGGGTTTTTGAGCATTGTATTGCTTTTATATTTGCCCTTTCTTATTACTTGGAGCCTATTGGATGTGGCCCTCGAAGTACTGTAATGCACAGGAAACAACTTGTACAAATTAATTGAAATCATGCCCCACTGTGACTGCCACCGCTGCGCTGCATTGAAAAGTGAGCAGAAAAATGCATAATTCATGCAAATCGTGTGATGTGATTCAAGTCCCAGGGTGACAACCAATACGGCTGCCATGACAGTCACCACAGGTGTTGTCACCCACTAAATGTGATATCTGCCTAATTATGTAGAATCCCCTCTCCCACATCCTCACCTATGGCTTCATAACATTCAGGGGTCAGGGATAAGCTGTGTGGCGCCCCCTACGGGAGCTGTATTGGCAGATACTGAACTAAAAGTAAAGAGTTTAAAAATGTGACAACTCCATGAGATTTTTTTTCTTTTGGGTCTGGTCCCTGTGAAAGCATCTGCAGACTGAAGAGACCTATAGAAATCAGTGCGTATTTTCTGCCGTTCCTACTGACAAAGCTCTAATCAAGTCTGATGGGTCCCCATCAAAGGTCAGCCCGAAGAATTGCAGAAATGAGGCAATCTGGATTCAATCAGTGACATTTTTCCATAATTCATGTGCGATCGGGTCCCTCAGATTTTTCAGGAATTGAATACACGTCTTTTGTAGAATTTGTTTTTCTGCCTGTTTTGCATATGGAGTAACATGTTAACAAGTTAAGGTCCGTGTGTTCCGCATTACTCGTGCATTATTCCGTCCTGCGCCAGCCGATACATGTTTTACCTATGGATTTTTCAGCAGAAGTAAAATTTAACCTGTTGGTGACCAGTGGCAAATACAGTATGTATGCTGGCAGCTACGTCTACTAGATCAGTGGCAGAAGCGGGGCTGTAAGGGCTCATGCACACGGCATCATGGATGCGGACCTATTCACTTGAATGGGTCCGCAATCTGGAAGGTGCGGAACGGAGGCACGGAACCCCACGGAAGCATTACGGAGTGCTTCCGTGAGGTTTCTCTCCGTGCCTCCGCACCGCAAAAAAAATAGAACATGTTTTTTTTTTTGTGGTGCGTACGGATCACGGACCCATTCAAGTTGCATGGGTCAGGTCCTGTCTGCGGCATCCGCACGGACATTGCTCAGAACGACCGGGCAACGGCCGTGTGCATGTAGCCTAATACTGAGACCTTCTCCAACTCCCGGGATAGGACAAAAACTTTGATCCTGGCAATAAACCCCTTTAGTGCTGCATTGTAGAAGGGAGGGAGCCTCCTTACAAAAGGTCATCGCTAGTCCTAATGGCATAATTGTTGGGGTTGGCAATACCATGGAGATAGTCCTCAACGCTGTCACGTATGGATGCCCTAAAAGGGGTCTGTGCATGCAGAAGTACGCTAGGATATTTTTAAGAAAAACAAATCAAGAGTTCATGCACACCACCGTATGTATTTTGCGGTCTTCAAAACACGGATCCGCAAAAAATATGGATGACGTCCGTGTGCATTCAACATAACAGCCGGCCCTTAATAGAACATTCCTATGCTTGTCCATTATGTGGACAATAATAGGACATGTTCTATTTTTTTGCGGAACGGACATGCGGACATAAGGAAATTGAATTGCACACGGAGTAACTTCCGTTTTGTCTGCGGACCCTTTGAAATGAATGGTTCTGCATATGGTCTGCAAAAAAATAAAAAACTGAACGCATACGGAAAGAAAATATGGTTGTGTGCATGAGCCTGTCTGTATATGGAATAAAAATGAAGAAAATATTAGTTCTGTATAAATAACTGCATGAAAAAATACACAAAAAGACCATTTTTGTTTTTACCTCCTAAATTAAATTGGGAGGGAGGGTGACTTTTTCCCTGCAGCTTACACTCAGACAGCACAGTGCTGCTGTCTTAGAGTGAGCTGTTCAAAAGGAAATGCCCCCGATCTGGTTAGGCCAGGCCCCCTCCCACTCCTCAGCCGACTGAGATTGAAAAAAATGAAGGTAAAAATCAACTTCTAGGCCCCGCTAAGCCACGCCCAGATCTAGTTAGGCCACGCCCCCTCGAACTCCTGAGTTTACGGGGATTGAAAAAAATAAAGATAAAAATCAACTTCTGTCAGCTGCAGGGGTGGGAGGGAGGGTGACTTTCTCCCTGCAGCTCACACTCAGACAGCACGGTGCTGCTGTATTAGAGTGAGCTGTTCAAAAGGACACGCCCCCGATCCAGTAAAGGCCACTGTTAAGGGGCGGGCCCCTGTGGAGGGCACTGTCAAGAGGGTGGTATGCTATGAAAGTCACTGTTAAAGGGGAAGGCTGCTGTAAAGGTCAAAGTTAAGGGTGTGGGCTGCTGTGGGGGTCCAATTTTGAGGGACGGGGCACTGTGGGGGGGTCAGTGTTAAGGGGTGGGGGACTGTGGAGGTCACTGTTTTGGGGGCGGGGTGATGTAGATGTCACTTATAGTCTTTATGTCACTTATAGTCCTTCAGCTAGTATATATACACACAGTACAGACCAAAAGTTTGGACACACCTTCTCGTTCAAAGAGTTTTCTTTATTTTTATGACTATGAATTAACACATGTGGAATTATATACATAACAAAAAAAGTGTGAAACAACTGAAAATATGTCATATTCTAGGTTCTTCAAAGTAGCCACCTTTTGCTTTGATTACTGCTTTGCACACTCTTGGCATTCTCTTGATGAGCTTCAAGAGGTAGTCACCTGAAATGGTTCTCACTTCACAGGTGTGCCCTGTCAGGTTTAATAAGTAGGATTTCTTGCCTTATAAATGGGATTGGACCATCAGTTGCGTTGTGGAGAAGTCAGGTGGATACACAGCTGATAGTCCTACTGAATAGACTGTTAGAATTTGTATTATGGCAAGAAAAAAGCAGCTAAGTAAAGAAAAACGAGTAGCCATCATTACTTTAAGAAATGAAGGTCAGTCAGTCCGAAAAATTGGGAAAACTTTGAAAGTGTCCCCAAGTGCAGTCACAAAAACCATCAAGCGCTACAAAGAAACTGGCTCACATGCCGGACCGCCCCAGGAAAGGAAGACCAAGAGTCACCTCTGCTGCGGAGGATAAGTTCATCCGAGTCACCAGCCTCAGAAATCGCAGGTTAACAGCAGCTCAGATTAGAGACCAGGTCAATGCCACACAGAGTTCTAGCAGCAGACACATCTCTAGAACAACTGTTAAGAGGAGACTGTGTGAATCAGGCCTTCATGGTAGAATATCTGCTAGGAAACCACTGCTAAGGACAGGCAACAAGCAGAAGAGACTTGTTTGGGCTAAAGAACACAAGGAATGGACATTAGACCAGTGGAAATCTGTGCTTTGGTCTGATGAGTCCAAATTGAGATCTTTGGTTCCAACCACCGTGTCTTTGTGCGACGCAGAAAAGGTGAACGGATGGACTCTACATGCCTGGTTCCCACCGTGAAGCATGGAGGAGGAGGTGTGATGGTGTGGGGGTGCTTTGCTGGTGACACTGTTGGGGATTTATTCAAAATTGAAGGCATACTGAACCAGCATGGCTACCACAGCATCTTGCAGCGGCATGCTATTCCATCCGGTTTGCGTTTAGTTGGACCATCATTTATTTTTCAACAGGACAATGACCTCAAACACACCTCCAGGCTGTGTAAGGGCTATTTGACCATGAAGGAGAGTGATGGGGTGCTGCGCCAGATGACCTGCCTCCACAGTCACCGGACCTGAACCCAATCGAGATGGTTTGGGGTGAGCTGGACCAGCAGAGTGAAGGCAAAAGGGCCAACAAGTGCTAAGCATCTCTGGGAACTCCTTCAAGACTGTTGGAAGACCATTTCAGGTGACTACCTCTTGGAGCTCATCAAGAGAATGCCAAGAGTGTGCAAAGCAGTAATCAAAGCAAAAGGTGGCTACTTTGAAGAACCTAGAATATGACATATTTTCAGTTGTTTCACACTTTTTTGTTATGTATATAATTCCACATGTGTTAATTCATAGTTTTGATGCCTTCAGTGTGAATCTACAATTTTCATAGTCATGAAAATAAAGAAAACTCTTTGAATGAGAAGGTGTGTCCAAACTTTTGGTCTGTACTGTATATAAGCTAACTAACTATCTAATGTAATGACACAGGAAAGCACAGCAATGTCACTGCTCTCTCTCTCTCAGAACTGCTAAATACTGCATACAAGGGCTGCTGGGGAGGTTCTTATATAGTAAGGGGCAGGCAACGTTCCTATTGGTTGCTAGGGACGTTGCTAAGCTCAGACAAAGACATTGCAGCCTTCTCATTGGCCCACAAGCAAGAAGGGAGGTTACTGTGGGCATTAAGTGGGTATAACTACTGTGTGAGGCACTAAGGGCGCATAACTACTGAGTGGGTGGGGGGGGTAGTATAGCGAGTGTGGGTGGTCTTGACTAGCCACGCGGGGCAGAGTTCCAGGGAAGTTGCTTGGAGGAAGGGGGGGGGGGGGGGGTTCCCATTAAAAAATTTGCTATGGGGTCCAGCCTTTTCTAGTTACGCCCCTGCATGTAATGTGTTCCCTTGTATTATGTGTGCGGTTATTTTACTGGTGGTGAACCTTTGCACGGTCATGTTCCTCAGTGTGTCCGGCCGGAGCAGAGCACGTTTCAGATCCCTCGCAGGCTCTTCTGATGCAGTAGCAGCGGCCTCGCTGGTGAGCCTGACATCTGGTCCCTCACTGAAAACAGCTTTCAGCAAGACGTGCTGCTTGTTGCCACTCCTGGGCGCCTGAGCGATGACATTGATTGCCGTTGCTGTGCCATCATCTTCCCATGGGCGATCTCAAGGAATAATGACATCCGTCCTTGAGAAGTCCTTTTCAAGTGAATAAGTAATGGACTGTGCAAAACATCGCTGGTAAAGAGCACGCTGCAGCCTCGCACCATGAAAAGCGAAGGGCTTAAGGTTATCAGCCATTATAGGAATGAGAAGCAGCCGAGGAAATCACACACACAAATATATATATATATATAGAGAGAGAGAGAGAGAGCAGAATGAGGAACCAGAAACATAACCAGAAGAATAAAACCACTGGTGGACAATAACGACTATCTGGTGGCAATGGCGCCTCTCGGGTGGAATATATCAGGCAGCAAGGGAATTGTCAGCTCTAGAACAAAGGTAAGGATCTGGGAGATTGTGACAAGGACCAAACAGGGACTGGTAAAAGTGGTCCAAGGAAGGACAACCAGTGACAGGGTCATAAGCTCCAAAGGTGTATTGATGAGTGGGGGTGAAAGCTAGCAGATCCCACAGAAGAGCTAAATAGGAGTTGTAGTACATCCAGTACTGGCAAAGGGGCAGATAATGGTGCCTCTGCTATCTTACTGATGTCCCTCTTCTGTACCTGTAGCTAACATCTGTAAGTTGACACCTGTGGCTGTAGCTGTCCGCTGTGAAATGCTGATTTGTGGAGTTTGCCTGAACTGAACTATGGTGATGGGTGTCTTAACAGGTTTCCTCTCACCTGCAGCAAGGCCTGTATAGATGTAGTTGCTGATGATTCTGCTGTCTGCAAATGCTGTACCTTTGAAGAATATCTGTATCTGTGGACCTTGCAGTCTCTCTTGAATAGTGTTTCTCCTCGAAAAATTAAATAGGCCCTTTGAAAGTAAGCCTTGTCCCACAAAAAAAAACAAGCCATCCTACAGCTATGTGAATGAAAAAATAAAAAAGTCATGGCTTATGAAATGCAAGGAGCAAAAAACAAAAACGTAAATTGGAAAATGGCTGCGTCGGGAGGGGGTTAAGGGCTTTGAGAATTGCTTATGTTCTGGGGTCATTGGAAATGTTCTTTCAGAATTTATTTTATTTTGGTTCAGAGAAAGCAGATAAACCCTCTTTCGGAAATATCTGCAGCGCTGCTTTAGTCCATTTTGTCAGCAAGTCTTTTAATAGCACTTGAAAATAATCGTCTTGAAAAACCTGAGACTTTGAGAGGAATTAGAAGTCAAATGTATTCCTGCAGATTAGATAACTGATCCGCAGTTCTTTGTGGCAAGAATTTCAGGGACAGCGGAGGAAAGACTTCGTTCTGCAGCTAGAAAATACAAAGCCTTGTGGAAGCTGCCTTGTTTGATTTTTTTAGGAATTCTGTAATTTCCATTTTTTTTATTTTTTATTTTGCACTGTGCCTATTGGAAGAAGGATGGGTCCCCACCGATGCCATAAACAAGTCTTCTAGACATTATTTCATGTAATTCAAGGAACTTTAATAGCCCCTACTTTTTGAGACCAGAATAAGGGCCCTTCCTATTCTGACATTGTTATAAACCCCTGAACACCAGGGATACATCTGGTCCACTAGACACCAAGGATATTGTCATAGATCCACTAGACACCAGGGATATTGTTATAAAACTACTAGACACCAGGGATATTGTTATAAATCCACTAGACACCAGGGATATTGTTATAAATCCACTAGACACCAGTGATATTGTTATAAATCCACTAGACACCAGGGATATTGTTATAAATCCACTAGACACCAGGGATATTGTTATAAATCCACTAGACACCAGGGATATTGTTATAAATCCACTAGACACCAGGGATATTGTTATAAATCCACTAGACACCAGGGATATTGTTATAAATCTACTGGACACCAGGGATATTGTTATAAATCTACTGGACACCAGGGATATTGTTATAAATCTACTAGACACCAGGGATATTGTTATAAAACTACTAGACACCAGGGATATTGTTATAGATCCACTAGACACCAGGGATATTGTTATAAATCCACTAGACACCGGGGATATTGTTATAAATCCACTAGACACCAGGGATATTGTTATAAATCTACTAGACACCAGGGATATTGTTATAAATCCACTAGACACCAGGGATATTGTTATAAATCCACTAGACACCAGGGATATTGTTATAAATCCCCTAGACACCAGGGATATTGTTATAAATCCACTAGACACTAGGGATATTGTTATAAATCTACTAGACACCAGGGATATTGTTATAAATCTACTGGACACCAGGGATATTGTTATAAATCCCCTAGACACCAGGGATATTGTTATAAATCCACTAGACAACAGGGATATTGTTATAAATCTACTAGACACCATGGATATTGTTATAAATCCACTAGACACCAGGGATATTGTTATAAATCCACTAGACACCAGGGATATTGTTATAAATCCACTAGACACCGGGGATATTGTTATAAATCTACTAGACACCGGGGATATTGTTATAAATCTACTAGACACCGGGGATATTGTTATAAATCTACTAGACACCAGGGATATTGTTATAAATCCCCTAGACACCAGGGATATTGTTATAAATCTACTAGACACCAGGGATATTGTTATAAATCCACTAGACACCAGTGATATTGTTATAAATCCACTAGACACCAGTGATATTGTTATAAATCCTTTAGACACCAGGGATATTGTTATAAATCCACTAGACAACAGAGATATTGTTATAAATCCACTAGACACCAGGGATATTGTTATAAATCTACTAGACACCAGGGATATTGTTATAAATCCACTAGACACCAGGGATATTGTTATAAATCCACTAGACACCAGGGATATTGTTATAAATCCCCTAGACACCAGGGATATTGTTATAAATCCACTAGACACTAGGGATATTGTTATAAATCTACTAGACACCAGGGATATTGTTATAAATCTACTGGACACCAGGGATATTGTTATAAATCCCCTAGACACCAGGGATATTGTTATAAATCCACTAGACAACAGGGATATTGTTATAAATCTACTAGACACCATGGATATTGTTATAAATCCACTAGACACCAGGGATATTGTTATAAATCCACTAGACACCAGGGATATTGTTATAAATCCACTAGACACCGGGGATATTGTTATAAATCTACTAGACACCGGGGATATTGTTATAAATCTACTAGACACCGGGGATATTGTTATAAATCTACTAGACACCAGGGATATTGTTATAAATCCCCTAGACACCAGGGATATTGTTATAAATCCACTAGACACCAGTGATATTGTTATAAATCCACTAGACACCAGTGATATTGTTATAAATCCACTAGACACCAGTGATATTGTTATAAATCCTTTAGACACCAGGGATATTGTTATAAATCCACTAGACAACAGAGATATTGTTATAAATCCACTAGACACCAGGGATATTGTTATAAATCCACTAGACACCAGGGATATTGTTATAAATCCACTAGACACCAGGGATATTGTTATAAATCCACTAGACAACAGAGATATTGTTATAAATCCACTAGACACCAGGGATATTGTTATAAATCTACTAGACAACAGAGATATTGTTATAAATCTACTAGACACCAGGGATATTATTATAGATCCACTAGACACCAGGGATATTGTTATAAATCTACTAGACACCAGGGATATTATTATAGATCCACTAGACACCAGGGATATTGTTATAAATCCCTAGACACCAGGGATATTGTTATAAATCCACTAGACACCGAGGATATTGTTATAGATCCACTAGACACCAAGGGTATTGTTATAAATCCACTAGACACCAGGGATATTATTATAGATCCACTAGACACATGATAAATAAGCTAAGGTCAAAAATAACAACATGGCTTCGGCTATCTCTATCGAAAGCTGATAAAGTATCTCTAATTAAGATGGTGATTCTCCCCCAGTTATTTTATGTCTTCAAGAATTCTCCAGTTTGGATTGGGGATAGATTTTTAAATTAATAGAAAGAATTATTAGGGACTTACCTTGGGGGAGGACACATCATGGGATGGGAGGGGGAGGGAATTGGGAGGGGGTATTTGGGTTGGAAAATTATGTTAATATTGATATGTGTTTATAAGATTGTTTGTTAATATTGGAATAATAAAGAAAGTTAAATAAAAAATAAATTTAAAAAAATCCACTAGACACCAGGGATATTGTTATACATTTACTATACACCAGGGATATTGTTATAAATCCTCTAGACACCAGGGATATTGTTATAGATCCACTAGACACCAGGGATATTGTTATAAATCCACTAGACACCAGGGATATTGTTATAAATCCACTAGACTCCAGGGATATTGTTATAAATCCACTAGACACCAGGGATATTGTTAGAAATCCACTAGACACCAGGGATATTGTTAGAAATCCACTAGACACCAGGGATATTGTTATAAGTCTACTAGACACCGGGGATATTGTTATAGATCCACTAGACACCAGGGATATTGTTATAAACTTCCTAGACACCAGGGATATTGTTATAAACTTCATAGACACCACGGATATTGTTATAAATCCTCTAGGCACCAGGGATATTGTCATAAATCCACAAGACACCAGGGATATTGTCATAAATCCACTAGACTCCAGGGATATTGTTATAAACTTCCTTGACTCCAGGGATATTATTGTAGATCCACTAGACACCAGGGATATTGTCATAAATCCACTAGACACCAGGGATATTGTCATAAATCCACTAGACTCCAGGGATATTGTTATAAACTTCCTTGACTCCAGGGATATTATTGTAGATCCACTAGACACCAGGGATATTGTTATAGATCCACTAGACACCAGGGATATTGTTATAGATCCACTAGACTCCAGGGATATTGTCATAGATCCACTAGACTCCAGGGATATTGTCATAAATCCACTAGACTCCAGGGATATTGTTATAGATCCACTAGACTCCAGGGATATTGTTATAGATCCACTAGACTCCAGGGATATTGTTATAAACCTTCTGTCTCAGACAGTGATTGACTTGCAGGAATTCTAAGCTATTTACTATCTGTTGAGCCCCAGAGAGAGGACAGCAGTAGGGTAGGGAGCAGTGTAAGAACGGCAATGACGGAGGATGGGTGATTAATGTTAAAATAAAATGTACCACTTTTCTAGCCTTTATGTAAAAAATGTATATCCCTGGACAGCCCTTTTAAAGGAAGCATAGGGACACTAGTTGGAGCATTTGGATATTAGGTAGTGATTATGCAGTAGTCAGAGGTAAGGGAATTGGTGACAGGATAAAAGCAAAGGTGGATTTACACTGCCCAATCATCAGGCAGATTATCGGGAACAAACTTTCCTGCGAACGCTCATTCCCGAAAATCTGACTGTCTAAGGGTCCATTCACATGTTCGCATGAATAGGTCCGCATCCATTCCGCAATTTTGCCGAAAAAGATGCGGACAGCACACAGTGTGCTAGGGAAATTTTATTTCAAGGACAACACCAACGTCCCACCTTTCAGAAGCATCATGGTCACCAGCAGTTAATCTCCTTCCCGCTAAAAGCAATAGGCATAAAACAAGATCATAATCAGCGTCTTCCTTGTGCAAGATTTTTATTACCGATCAACACAGCAAACAGGCAACGTTTCGGCTTAGCACAAGCCTTTCTCAAGCCATAATAAACATAATAAACAATCCACCAAATGTGGAAACAAATGGTATGCGCATTCTTTTATCTTTCTTTTTCTTTTCCCTACCATTCTTCTCACTGGACATTATCTGTGTGCCAAGTCTACGCAGGAGGCCTTCTGGGTATCCCCGCTGCAAAAACCTAGCACACATCTTCTCAACCCTGATTTGTAATTTCTCCTCATCTGCTACAATACGTACGTCTAACTCTCAAAAAGTTGACTCCAAGGTAGAGAGTCTATCATATGTTTTGGGTGGTTGCTCCAATAGTATAACATATTGTTTCTATCAGTTGGCTACATAAAAATATCTGTCTTAATCCCTTCTACTTCCACATATACCAATACATCCAAAAATTGGATTGCCTGTTGTGACTTAGTCATGGTGAAGGATAGACCATCCACACAATGATTAAGATAGTCATAAAACTCATTCAGAGTATGTTCATCCCCTTTCCATATCATAAAGATATCGTCGATGTAGCGCCACCAACTCAGGATGCGCTCACCGAAGTTGGACCCGTACACATACCAATCCTCGAACCGCCCCATAAAGATATTGGCTTAAGCCGGGCCACGCTTGACCCCATCGCCGTGCCCCTCCAATAGAGATCCTCCCCAAAGAGAAAATAATTCCTCTCGAAGACAATCCCAAGCAGTCCGGGGATCACCCGTGCACAGGGTGGAGGACATCCCGAGTCAGCCAGCGCCACACCAACGGCATCCCAACCTTCACTGTGTCTTATAGATCTGTATAGTGATGCTACATCAAATGAAACCAAATAATAACCACTTACAAAAGCTACATTTCCCAGCTTCAACAGAAAATCTGAGGTATCTCTGACATAGGGGGGTGCAGCTGTGGCAAAACATCGAAGCACTTTATCCAGGAAGACAGCTACTGGACTGAATATAGATCCCCTCCCAGACACAATTGGTCTGCCAGGAGGATCCTTCAAATCCTTGTGTAATTTCAGGAGTATATACAGTACAGGTGTAATTGGTTTCTCCACAATGAGAAATTTATTCAAATCTTTATCATTAATCCCCTTTACATAGCCATCATTGACCTTTTTACCTATCAATTTTTGAATCTCAAACTTGGGGTCCTTCACTAATTTTGTATATACCTCCTCATCTTTCAATTGTCTCCAAACCTCCATTTTGTACTTCGATGTGACCATTACCACAACTGCACCCCCCTTTTTCGCATGTTTAATAGTTAATTGCTTTTTCTCCATCAAATGTCTTAATGCATCTCTTTCAAATCTTAAGAGATTGTGTTCGACACCGATAGATGTATAATCAGCCCTCAGTTCAGCCACCCTGCGGGTCACCAACTCAATGTATGATTCCACAAAGTGATTGTCCTGAGGTGGAGCAAATCCGCTCTTCAGTCTCAGACCATAATCTCTCAAACACATCATGCTCATATCATGTTGACATTTCACATTATCCCCAGGTTTATCTGCAAAAAAAGCACATAATCTCAAATTCCTAAAAAATTTTTATAAAACTATCTCCAACTGGAACCAGTCAACCTTTTCTATAGGACAGAATAAAAGTCCCTTGTTTAACACTTTAACTTCCATGTCCGTCAGCTCAACTGAAGATATATTTACCGCCAAACTCAATTCTGAGGGTACTTCCTGGTTGTTGGTCGTGGTCTCTTCATCTGATGTTTGGGAAAATACCTGCCTCTTCTTCTCGGAGCGCCGATGTTTCCTTCCGCCCCTTCTGTTCTTCCTCCTTGGGCTGGCTCCCAACCTCCTAATAAATCTGATTGGGTTGACTCATCTATAGAGTCTGAATCACATGTAGTGTGTAATTGTGTATGTCCAAATCTCCTTCCTCTTCTCCTAACTTGAAGACCACTCATTTGCAATCTTTGCCAATTGTAAACCCTACCGGTCTTATCGTCCTCCAAGTCACAACGCCACTTATCTCTTTTCACCTTTTCTGTTTCCATGCGGTGCCTTTGTACTCGCTGAGACATTTTTTCTTTATAAGCTGTAAAGTCTGTCGCAGTCATCAGACCTTTTATTTCTTCCTCCAACTTTTGCTCAACATCCTGTGTTGCCACCAATTCCTTTCGGAGAAATTCCACATTTAAAATAATTACTTCAAAAGCATATTTGGTATTTACCAACTCGAACTTCTTGCAGAATTCTTCATGATCAGGAAATAAATTTGGCCTCAAATTCGACCTCATGCCACGAGGTAAACGTTGAGTTTTATAATACTCCAGGAGTGTACTTAAATGCAATTCAACAGTCACAGCTTTTTTACTCTCCTGCTCAAACTTTCTTTTCAACAAATCAATTGAGGGCGCAATCAAAAATGTCACATCTCCCTTAGTTGCCCTTGTGTTGATCGGTACTGTACTTGCCACTCCTGTGGTCGGGCCCAGGAAATATTCTCCTCCATTTCAGGATTCCCGTTGTGCACGCCCTTCAAGTCCAGTACCAGGGAAATTTTGTTTCAAGGATAGCACTAACGTCCCACCTTTCGGAAGCGTCGCGGTCACCAGTGGTGAGACTCCTTCCCGCTGAAAGCAATAGGCATAAAACAAGATCATAACCCAGCGTCTTCCTTGTACAAGATTTTTATTCTCGATCAACACAGCAAACAGGCAACGTTTTGGCTTAACACAAGCCTTTCTCAAGCCATAATAAACAGTGTGAACTTATATACCTCCGCCGCATGGGGTTGCACCAATAAAACACTTGTATACATATTAAAACATACTTAAACCAGTCATCTGTGTTTATATGTGTAAGTATTTATCCTCCCCATACATGGAGCCCCTTATTACATCCTTTTTCTAACGTCATCCATGCATCTGCGAGTTGTAGCATGGCCGCCGCCGCATGTCTCCTCAGCGTGATCAACAATCAACTGCACATGTCCTCACTTCACGTATCCTACGCTTTATTAATCAGACTGCGCATGTCACGTAGCATCTCTCTTCACTCAACTTTATTAATAGGGACAACAGGATACAATAACCTACGTTCTCCTTCATATATGTACTTCTCCTCATAGGTGTCAAATACCGACACCTTATGACATATCAGCACCCGTATATATCGTCCATAACATGGCTCTTTTTTTACATAAACAGGGGGGGGGGGGAATCATAGATAACCTCTATTGTCTCCATTACGCCATATCTCCATAATACTATTCTTCGCTGTGGAAACACGCGTCAGCTCCGCCAGTCCTCAACTCACTATAATCAAAAAACACAGAAGAGAGGATAAATGAACAATTTGGGAATATACCCGTTATATCACCTATAGTGATTAAATTCTCCATTATTCAATTAAAAAAAACTGTTACCAAATATAAACCCCCATAAAAACCCATATACCAAGGACAGGAACCCATAGGGCCCTAAAGGTGACTTACATTAAATTATATATTCAGCTCCTTTGGTTGTAACGTATCTAAGGTATGTATTGATCTCAACTCTTTTCTCCGCAAAAGGCCCTCTCTGTCTCCACCTCTACGAAGCCGAAGCAGAGTCAATGATCCTAAACCTCAATTGGTTAATGGCATGTCGTTTTTCTTAAAAATGTTTCAGAATTGGTAACTCCATCATCTCCTTTCTAATCGTACTTTTATGTTTGTTAATTCTCTCTAGCCTCCATTGTTGTTTCTCCTATATAAACTAGGCTACATGGACATTGTATTATGTACACCACATAGTCTGATCTGCATGTGTATCTTTCTTTGATCTTATAAATCTCTCCATTATATGGATGGGCGAATGTATCGCCCTTCAACATATTCCCGCAGTTACAGGAACCTAGTCTGTCCATCCTTCCTCAGAGGCCTAATATCTGATTTTATCAATTTATCCTTCAGGTTTTTGTTACGTTTATATGACATCAAAGGCTAATCTTTAAATTCCTGGATATCTGGGCAACCTTTCTCCAACACAACCCAGTCCTGTCTCAAGACTTGTGCTAACTTGGGGCTCAATCCACCAAATGTGGAAACAAATGGTATGTGCATTCTTTTATCTTTCTTTTTCTTTTCCCTACCTTCCTTCTCATTCAACATTATCTGTGTGCCAAGTCTACGCAGGAGGCCTTCCGGGTATCCCCGCTGCAAATACCTAGCACACATCTCCTCAACCCTGATTTGTAATTTCTCCTCATCTGCTACAATACGTACGTCTAACTCTCAAAAGTTGACTCCAAGGTAGAGAGTCTATCATATGTTTTGGATGGTTGCTCAAATAGTATAACATATTGTTTCTATCAGTTGGCTACATAAAAATATCTGTCCTAATCCCTTCTCCTTCCACATATACCAATACATCCAAAAACTGGATTGCCTGTTGTGACTTAGTCATGGTGAAGGATAGACCATCCACACAATGATTAAGATAGTCATAAAACTCATTCAGAGTATGTTCATCCCCTTCCCATATCATAAAGATATCGTCGATGTAGCGCCACCAACTCAGGATGCTCTCACCGAAGTTGGACCTGTACACATACCGATCCTCGAACCGCCCCATAAAGATATTGGCCTAAGTCGGGCCCATGTTCGACCCCATCGCCATGCCCCTCCAATAGAGATCCTCCCCAAAGAGAAAATTATTCCTCTGGAGGACAATCCCAAGCAGTCCGGGGATCAGCCGTGCACAGGGTGGAGGACATCCCGAGTCAGCCAGCGCCACACCAACGGCATCCAAACCTTCACTGTGTCTTATAGAGGTGTATAGTGATGCTACATCAAATGTCACCAAATAATAACCACCTACAAAAGCTTGGAGAAGTCCTTGGAGGTCTCCCAAGAACCACTGGTAAAAACAAAAGCCGGAATCAACGCTCAGGAAAGTTGGGTGCGGTGGCTGTTGCTCTTAAATATCGTCTTAGGACATGCTGGAACATGCCTTCAACATGCTCGGACATACCCTGATGCGCTTCGCAAAATGGGTTGTCCATATTTCACAAAATGGACACCATGGGCAAAAATAAGGGTGTAGATAGATAGATAGATATTAGAAGATAGATAGGGATGTGTCCTGTCATGTCTGTGTAAATCGCAGAAAGTCACGCTATTTTAAAAACTTATTTGAGATGTAGCCTGAATATACCATATTAGGACTTGTCCGGAATGTCTGATTGACAGAATAAGGGGCGTGGCTGTGGGCGGAGTTAACAGGGTTATGGCTGGAAAGCGGGCGTGGTCACCTGTCACTTTGAGTTTGACGAGTTATGTCTCCCTTTACTACTGCCGATCACCCGATGAATGAGCAAAACGCCCGTTCATCGGGGGATCCTGTCATTCGTGCAGGCACATCAATCATCGTTTCTGGTCAGCAGATCGTGCGGTCTGTAAATGCAGCAGTCTCCTTCAATGAATGAGCAGCCGATTGTCGGGAAGGAACGATTCCCTCCCGACAATCGGCTTTCTAGTCGGCGCTTGTAAACCCGCCTTTATACATATGTTCTACGTAAAGCTATGTCCATACCTGTGGTACAATTTTCCGGTAGTCAGTTCCAGCAGAGGAGTACGCAGCAGTATTTTTCCTGCACAAAGCCGGCATTCTTGCCGGAAACCCGACACATCCCATTATTGGGAATAGGGATCAGTTAGGCCCTGGCAGTGGCCGGCTATGTCGGATATGGTCAGTCCAGAACCTAGCCTAGAGGAATTTCAGAACTAAATATCTTATCAGCATTGTAAATAGTTGTCATTTGTCACCCTGAATGACAGGACGTCTGCCCCAAGTTGTAGAGATTCTCAGGCCATTGTGGAACATAACCCCAGATCTTTGCTTACTGGTTCAAGTGCAGATTGACTCACAACTGGTTTGACCTTGACAAGCTTCTGGTCAGCTGAAGGTCACGATCACTTAGACGTGTCACTGAACTCCGTCACTGTGACAATACGCCGTGGTGCCATTTATCACCTGCAGGATTACGCAGTTAATCAATACATTCGATCTCACATGAGACTCATTGCCTCCGTCATGTCTGCTCCAAGAAGGACACTGAAGCTTGATAAGCAAATAACTCATCCATTATTGTCTAATCTATAAAAAAACACAAAAGGCGGCTGCGCGTTCTCATTACTGTGGATCAGGATGGCAAAAATTAAATGATCATCAGAACCATCCATATAAATATACAGTACATCTGCCGGGTTACATCAAGTCATGCAATATATTCACCTTCATATGCCATATTCCAACTAAATACATATTTATATTTTACTGATCCTGGGTTACATTATTGTATTATACTCCAGAGCTGCACTCACTATTCTGCTGGTGGAGTCACTGTGTACATACATTACTTATCCTGTACTGATCCGGAGTTACATCCTGTATTATGCTCCAGAGCTGCACTCACTATTCTGCTGGTGGAGTCACTGTGTACATACATTACATTACTTATCCTGTACTGATCCGGAGTTACATCCTGTATTATGCTCCAGAGCTGCACTCACTATTCTGCTGGTGCAGTAACTGTGCACATACATTACATTACTTATCCTGTACTGATCCTGAGTTACATCCTGTATTATACTCCAGAGCTGCACTCACTATTCTGCTGGTGCAGTTACTGTGTACATACATTACTTATCCTGTACTGATCCTGAGTTACATCCTGTATTATACTCCAGAGCTGCACTCACTATTCTGCTGGTGGAGTCACTGTGTACATACATTACTTATCCTGTACCGATCCTGAGTTGCATCCTAAATAATAACCCAGAGCGGCACTCACTATTCTGCTGGTGGAGTCACTGTGTACATACAGTCCTGATCAAAAGTTTAAGACCACTTGAAAAATGGCAAAAAATCCTATTTAGCATGGCTGGATCCTAACAAGGTTCCAAGTAGAGCTTCAACAGGCAACAAGAAGAAATTAGAGTGAGACAAAACATTTTTTGAGCATTCAATTAATTGAAAATAACGATTAAACTGAAACAGGCTGTTTTTCAGCTGATCCAAAGTTTAGGACCACATGCCTTTAAAAGGCCAAATCTGTGCAAAGATGTGGATTCATTGTCATTTTCTGTCAGGTAGTCACACGTTGTGATGGCAAAGGCAAAAAAACTCTCCCTTTTTGAACGTGGTCGGGTTGTTGAACT
The DNA here is from genome assembly GCF_014858855.1 of Bufo gargarizans. Lineage (NCBI taxonomy): Eukaryota > Metazoa > Chordata > Amphibia > Anura > Bufonidae > Bufo > Bufo gargarizans. The sequence continues at coordinate 524,336,660 of NC_058083.1, read as the reverse complement.
GCATAAGCAGGGTCTCTCACAGCGCGCCATCGCTGCTGAGGTGGGACGCAGTAAGGCAGTCATTTGGAATTCTTAAATGATCCTGAGGGTTATGGAACAAAAAAGTCAAGTGGAAGACCCCAAAAAATTTCATCAGCACTGAGCCGGAGGATCCAATTGGCTGTCCGTCAAGACACTGGACGATCCTCGACCCAAATTAAGGCCCTTACTGGTGCTGACTGCAGCCCCATAACCATCAGACGGCATCTGAGACTGAAGGGCTTCAAAAACAAAAAACGTCTTCAAAGACCTCGTCTCCTTGAACGCCACAGAACTGCTCGTTTGGACTTTGCAAGAGAGCACCAAACATGGGACATTCAAAGGTGGAAGAAAGTTTTATTCTCTGATGAGAAAAAATGTAACCTTGATGGTCCTGATGGTTTCCAACGTTACTGGCATGACAAGCAGATCCCACCTGAGATGTTTTCTACGCGCCACAGTGGAGGGGGCGCCATAATGGTCTGGGGTGCTTTTTCCTTCAGTGGAACAATGGAGCTTCAGGAAGTGCAGGGGCGTCAAACGGCCGCTGGCTATGTCCAGATGTTGCAGAGAGCATTCCTCATGACTGAGGGCCCTCGTCTGTGTGGTAACGACTGGGTTTTTCAACAGGACAACGCTACAGTACACAATGCCCGCAGGACAAGGGACTTCTTCCAGGAGAATAACATCACTCTTTTGGCCCATCCTGCGTATTCCCCTGATCTAAATCCAATTGAGAACCTTTGGGGATGGATGGCAAGGGAAGTTTACAAAAATGGACAACAGTTCCAGACAGTAGATGGCCTTCGTGCGGCCGTCTTCACCACTTGGAGAAATGTTCCCAGTCACCTCATGGAAACGCTTGCATCAAGCATGCCGAAACAATAACGGCGGAGCTACTCATCACTGAGTTCATGTTTGGAAGTTGGATTTCTGTTTTGGGGGGTTTCGTTTTTTTTGATCAGCTGAAAAACAGCCTGTTTCAGTTTATTCGTTGTTTTCATTAAATTGAATGCTCAAAAAAATGTTTTGTCTCACTCCCATTTCTTCTTGTTGCATGTTGAAGCTCTACTTGGAACCTTGTTAGGATCCAGCCATGCTAAATAGGATTTTTTGCCATTTTTCAAGTGGTCTTAAACTTTTGATCAGGACTGTACTACATATATCACTCACATAATGCTTCTATAATTTATCCACACAATATTGCCATTCTCTGCTGAAATAAAAAGATATAAATTGCAGTGACTAAATAATACCGCCATACAATGCCTAAATAGTGAAAGTTAGTTGTTACCTCCCTGGTGTGTAGGGCAGTAAAAGTTTACATGTCTACCTTTCAGGATGCTTCAGGGGATACAGCACTAGTGAGTAGAAATGGTGGGCCAGGGCTACTGCCCAGTTAGCCTTACCTAAATCCAGATACGTCCGGGTGTAAGAAATGTTACTGTGTGGCAGTTGTCACCAGTCTTCATGAGAAAGATTCCACAACTCTACAGGAACCGACCGTCCAGTGCGAGACAAGGTATCGCAGACCTGAAAACAGAGAATCCAACTTTTTATTTTCTCGTTTTGAAGCTAAAAATAAGTTGTCTGTGAGTGTAATTTATACCGCACATAATTAACGCTAGCCATCCACGTGACAATTTGCTGCTGTTTTTATGATTTTTAAATAGAATAAACATGGCAAATAAATAGACAATTAAAGTGAGAATTAACTAGACGGCTGTCAGGAAATGGACTGACAACAGACCGTAATTTACATAACAGGTCTGCCGGCTGATATTATGGCGATATTATGGAGGAGTCTGCAGGCTGGTATTATGGGGGTGCAGGCTGATATTATGGAGGAGTCTGCAGGCTGGTATTATGGGGGTGCAGGCTGATATTATGGAGGAGTCTGCAGGCTGGTATTATAGGGGAATCTGCAGGCAGATTTTATGGCGGGGACTGCAGGCTTATATTATTAGGGGAGTCTACAGGCTGATATTATGGGGGAGTCTGCAGGCTGATATCATGGGGGGTGCAGGCTGATATCATGGGGGGTGCAGGCTGATATTATTAGGGAGTCTGCAGGCTGGTATTATGGGGGAGTCTGCAGGCTGATATCATGGGGGGTGCAGGCTGATATCATGGGGGGTGCAGGCTGATATTATGGGGGAGTCTGCAGGCTGATATCATGGGGGGTGCAGGCTGATATCATGGGGGGTGCAGGCTGATATTATGGGGGAGTCTGCAGGCTGATATCATGGGGGGTGCAGGCTGATATCATGGGGGGTGCAGGCTGATATTATTAGGGAGTCTGCAGGCTGGTATTATGGAGAAGTCTTGAGGCTGATATTATGGGGGGGTCTGCAGGCTGATATTATTGGGGGGTCACGCTGATATTATGGGGGAGTCTGCAGGCTGATATCATGGGGGGTGCAGGCTGATATTATTAGGGAGTTTGCAGGCTGGTATTATGGGGGAGTCTGCAGTCTGATATTATGGAGAAGTATAGAGGCTGATATTAAGGGGGGGGGGGTCTGCAGGCTGATATTATTGGGGGGTGCACGCTGCTATTATGGGGGAGTCTGCAGGCTGATATTATGGAGGGGTTTGCAGGCTGATATTATTGGGGGGTAGAGCCTGATATAATGGGTCTTAAGGCTGATATAACCAGGAAGGAGTCTGCAGGCTGGTATTTTGGAGGAGTCTGCAGGCTAATATTATTTGGGAGTTTTCAGGCTAATATTATAGGAGGTGCAGGCTGATATTATGGGGGAGTCTGCAAAATGATATTATGGGGGAGTCTGCAGGCTGGTATTATGAGGGGGTGCAGGCTCATATTATGGAGGAGTCTGCAAGCTGATATAATGGGGGGGGTGCAGGCTGATATTATGGAGGAGTCTGCAGGCTGATATTTTGGGGGGTGCGGGCTGGTATTATGGGGGAGTCTGCAGGCTGGTATTATGGGAAAACTGCAGGCTGATATTATGGGGGAGTCTGCAGGCTGATATTATGGGGGGTACAGGCTGATATTATGGGGAGTCTGCAGGCTGATATTATTGGTGAGACTGCAGGCTGATATGGAGGAGTCTGCAGGCTGATATGAGGGGTTCAGGCTGATATTGTAGAGGAGTCTGCAGGCTGATATTATGGGGGAGTCTTCAAGCTGATATTATGGGGGAGTCTGCAGGCTGGTATTATGAGGGGGTGCAAGCTGATCTTATAGGGGAGTCTGCGTGCTGATATAATGGTTCAGATCATGGAGGAGTCTGCAGGCTGATATTTTAGTGGGTGCAGGCTGGTATTATGGGAGAGTCTGCAGGCTGATATGATGGGGAAGTTTGCAGGCTGGTAATATGGGGGGTCTGCAGGCTGATAAATATGGGGGGTGTGGGCTGATATTATGGGGGAGTCTGCAGGCTGATATTATTGGGGAATCTGCAGGCTGATATTGGGGGGGTCTGCAGGCTGATATTATAGGGGGGGTGCAGGCTGATATTATGGGCGAGTCTGCAGGCTGGTATTATGGGGGGTTTGCAGGCAGAGAAAATGGTTCAGATCATGGAGGAGTCTGCAGGCTGATATTTTGGGGGGTGCAGGCTGGTATTATGGGCGAGTCTGCAGGGTGGTATTATGGGGGGTCTGCAGGCTGATATTATGGGGGGTGCAGGCTGATATTATAGGGGAGTCTGCAGGCTGATATTATGGAGAAGTCTGGAGGCTGATATTTTTCAGGAATCTGCAGGCTGATATTATTTGGGAATCTGCAGGCTGATATTGGGGGGTCTGCAGGCTGATATTATGGGGGGGTGCAGGCTGATATGGAGGAGTCTGCAAGCTGATATTATAGAGGACTCTGCAGGCTGATATTATTGGGGAGTCTGCAGGCTGATATCATGGAGGGGTTTGCAGGCGGATATTATTGGGGGGTGCAGGCTGATATTATGGAGGAGTCTGCAAGCTGATATTATAGAGGACTCTGCAGGCTGATATTATTGGGGAGTCTGCAGGCTGATATCATGGAGGGGTTTGCAGGCGGATATTATTGGGGGGTGCAGGCTGATATTATGGAGGAGTCTGCAAGCTGATATTATAGAGGACTCTGCAGGCTGATATTATTGGGGAGTCTGCAGGCTGATATCATGGAGGGGTTTGCAGGCTGATATTATTTTGGGTCCTCAGGCTGATATTATTGGGGGTCTGCAGGCTTATATTATGGGGGAGTCTGCAGGCTGATATAGCGAGGAGTCTGCAGGCTGATATCATGGAGGGGTTTGCAGGCTGATATCATGGAGGGGTTTGAAAGCTGATATTATGGGGGAGTCTGCAGGCTGATTTAAAGTCTTCAGGTATTTACTGCATACTGATTTATTATTCAGCCATATGTAATACTTAATTAGGCTCCCCCTAGTGGTGGCTGCAGTTGATCAGAATATTATGTATGAACTGCATGTCTGTGCGGGCGTTACGGGGAAAAGATATGGGTGCATAAACTGTAATAACCCTCACCCCAAACATGAAAGGCGGAACAAGCTAGAAGTAAAGCTATGAACTTCTGTAAAGATTATATAAATTATTCCCGTCTCTGTATATTATACACACTCCGGTTTATTTTACAGAATAGCACATTTATGTGAAACGGCTAAATATATGGCATCATTCATCACTGCGACATCAGGAAGAGATCATTTTCCCAGCGCCTGTATCCCGTGAACCCAAATATTGTCACAATGTATGCAAATACACCGCTCAGAGCTGGAAAAGCTTTTTCCGTGTTTTTCTTCCCACTTTCTCACAGTTGTCCTCCACCGTCCACAGTCTGGTTTAAAAATGTACGTAAATTTAAAAAAAAAAATGCACTGAGAACCTGCAAGAAGCACCAATTCCATGGCCTAGCTGCAGTAAAATGAAGAGAGGTCATCTGAGAAGTCTGGGAATTGGGTCTGATATTTGGTAATCCTTTAGACCAACATATTGGATTGTTTCAAAATACAAAAAGTCTGTTAATTCTGTTTGGATTGGGTGTCCTAATGGATTTCAGCAGCAGCATAGTGTCAGGTGGCAGTGCTAAAGCTATAGGTTATGTGCAGTTGCACATGTCATTCCCTAAAGCGAGGGTATTTTAGAGTATGGAAATTTGTCCTTATTGCTACTTCGCAAAGCCTACCTTACTTTAGTGCATTTTGAAGGGTTAACTTGCACTGTGATTTAAACTGTGGTTACACGTGGTCTGCGGTTGTGAGGCCGGTTGGATGTACTGCCAAATTCTCTAAAACGCCTTTGGAGACGGCTTATGGCGGAGAAATGAACAATCATTGCACGGGCAAAAGCTCTGGTAGACATTATCGCAGTCAGCATGCCAATTGCAGGCTCCCTCAAACGTTGCGACATCTGTGGCATTGTGCTCTGTAATCAAACTGCACATTTCAGAGTGGGCTTTTATTGTGGGCAGTCTAAGGCACACCTGTGCAATATTCATGCTGTCTAATCAGCACCTTGATATGCCACACCTGTGAGGTGGGATGGATTATCTCGGCAAAGGAGAAGCGCTCACTAATACAGATTTAGACAGATTTGTGAACAATATTTAAGAGTAATGGGTCTTTTGTGTATGTAGAAAATGTTTCAGATCTTTGAGTTCAGCTCATGCAAAATGGGAGCAAAACCAAAAGTGTTGCGTTTATATTTTTGGTCATAGGAGGTAGGAAGTATTATAGTAGTTATATTCTTATACATAGGAGCAGTATTATAGTAGTTATATTCTTATACATAGGAGGCAGTATTATAGTAGTTATATTCTTATACATAGGAGCAGTATTATAGTAGTTATATTCTTATACATAGGAGGCAGTATTATAGTAGTTATATTCTTATACATAGGAGCAGTATTATAGTAGTTATATTCTTATACATAGGAGCAGTATTATAGTAGTTATATTCTTATACATAGGAGCAGTATTATAGTAGTTATATTCTTATACATAGGAGGCAGTATTATAGTAGTTATATTCTTATACATAGGAGCAGTATTATAGTAGTTATATTCTTATACATAGGAGCAGTATTATAGTAGTTATATTCTTATACATAGGAGCAGTATTATAGCAGTTATATTCTTGTACATAGGAGCAGTATTATAGTAGTTATATTCTTGTACATAGGAGCAGTATTATAGCAGTTATATTCTTGTACATAGGAGCAGTATTATAGTAGGTATATTCTTGTATATAGGAGGCAGTATTATAGTAGTTATATTCTTGTACATAGGAGGCAGTATTATAGTAGTTATATTCTTGTACATAGGAGCAGTATTATAGTAGTTATATTCTTGTACATAGGAGCAGTATTATAGCAGTTATATTCTTGTACATAGGAGGCAGTATTATAGTAGTTATATTCTTGTACATAGAAGGCAGTATTATAGTAGTTATATTCTTGTACATAGGAGCAGTATTATAGTAGTTATATTCTTGTACATAGGAGCAGTATTATAGTAGTTATATTCTTGTACATAGGAGCAGTATTATAGTAGTTATATTCTTGTACATAGGAGGCAGTATTATAGTAGTTATATTCTTGTACATAGAAGGCAGTATTATAGTAGTTATATTCTTGTACATAGGAGCAGTATTATAGTAGTTATATTCTTGTACATAGGAGCAGTATTATAGTAGTTATATTCTTGTACAAAAGAGCAGTATTATAGTAGTTATATTCTTGTACATAAGAGCAGTATTATAGTAGTTATATTCTTGTACATAGGAGCAGTATTATAGTAGTTATATTCTTGTACATAGGAGCAGTATTATAGTAGTTATATTTTTGTACATAGGAGCAGTATTATAGTAGTTATATTTCTGTACATAGGAGCAGTATTATGGTAGTTATATTCTTGTACATAGGAGCAGTATTATAGTAGTTATATTCCTGTACATAGGAGCAGTATTATAGTAGTTATATTCTTGTACATAGGAGCAGTATTACAGTAGTTATATTCTTATACATAAGAGCAGTATTATAGTAGGTATATTCTTGTACATAGGAGCAGTATTATAGTAGGTATATTCTTGTACATAGGAGGCAGTATTATAGTAGTTACATTCTTGTAAATAGGAGCAGTATTATGGTAGTTAGATTCTTGTACATAGAAGGCAGTATTATAGCAGTTATATTCTTGTACATAGGAGCAGTATTATAGTAGTTATATTCTTGTACATAGGAGGCAGTATTATAGTAGTTATATTCTTGTACATAGGAGGCAGTATTATAGTAGTTATATTCTTGTACATAGGAGGCATTATTATAGTAGTTATATTCTTGCACATAGGAGCAGTATTATAGAAGTTATATTCTTGTACATAGGAGCAGTATTATAGTAGTTATATTTCTGTACATAGGAGCAGTATTATGGTAGTTATATTCTTGTACATAGGAGCAGTATTATAGTAGTTATATTCCTGTACATAGGAGCAGTATTATAGTAGTTATATTCTTGTACATAGGAGCAGTATTACAGTAGTTATATTCTTATACATAAGAGCAGTATTATAGTAGGTATATTCTTGTACATAGGAGCAGTATTATAGTAGGTATATTCTTGTACATAGGAGGCAGTATTATAGTAGTTACATTCTTGTAAATAGGAGCAGTATTATGGTAGTTAGATTCTTGTACATAGAAGGCAGTATTATAGCAGTTATATTCTTGTACATAGGAGCAGTATTATAGTAGTTATATTCTTGTACATAGGAGGCAGTATTATAGTAGTTATATTCTTGTACATAGGAGGCAGTATTATAGTAGTTATATTCTTGTACATAGGAGGCATTATTATAGTAGTTATATTCTTGCACATAGGAGGCAATGTTTATTGTAAAAACCAAAACAAATACAATTAAATGAAACAAACATTTTCTATCAGTTCTAAACATAAATCGCATTCAGGGCACATGCAATGATTTCTCCACTACAGAAACCACAATGAAAATTTTAACTTAAAGGGACTCTGTCACCACTTTCTAACCCCCACTTTTTTAACTATCGTTTTATTCATGGTGCCCTTCTGATTACAGTTGTCATCTTATATGTTAGATCTGCGGTGCCGTTTAGGTAAAAAATCGATTTATATCACCTGTCAATCAGCTAGATAAGGTGCCCAGGGCGTTCCTCTCCTCTTGAATCTGCCGCCTGCCGCCGCCGCCGTTGGTGCCCAGCTCCTCCCCCGGTCTCGTCAGCGCTGCCTCAAACAACACAGATCCGCCTCCGGCTCTCCCTCAATGCCCCCTCCTTTTTTTCGGAAATCTCGCGTGTGCGCACAGGCCTGCGCCCGTGCGTACGCATCCTTTTCTCGCGCATGCGCATAACGCGAACTTAGAGCGATGATGCCGAAAGGATGCGTACGCACGGGCGAGATTTCCGAAAAAAAGGAGGGGGCATTGAGGGAGAGCCGGAGGCGGATCTGTGTTGTTTGAGGCAGCGCTGACGAGACCGGGGGAGGAGCTGGGCACCAACGGCGGCGGCGGCAGGCGGCAGATTCAAGAGGAGAGGAACGCCCTGGGCACCTTATCTAGCTGATTGACAGGTGATATAAATCGATTTTTTACCTAAACGGCACCGCAGATCTAACATATAAGATGACAACTGTAATCAGAAGGGCACCATGAATAAAACGATAGTTAAAAAAGTGGGGGTCAGAAAGTGGTGACAGAGTCCCTTTAAAGAGTCCATGCCTGTTGAACCAAATAAATAAATAAATAAATAAAATGATACAAACTGAAAAATGAGACAATCAGAGATACATTTCTCCATATTTTTTATTTATTTTTTGTTATGGTTCCTACTTATCTCCAATGACCTTCAGACAGTATTTGGCTGACTGCGGTCATGTATTGGAAGGCCTCGCTGTGCAAGGACACCCGGGTTCTTACATTCCAATGATAATACTTAATGGTGGTTATTATCAGATACATTGTACCCCTGTCGATATTACCGTTAGTAGATGGAACACCATAGATGATCTCAGGATATTTCAGGGACTGCAAACCTGAGGTCTTTAAAGGGGTTCTGCGATTAGTTCATCAGCATTTGATCGGCGGGGGTCCGACATCCAGGACCCCCGCCGATCAACTGTTTGAGAAGGCAGCGGCGCTCCAGGAGCGTCGCGGCCTTCTCACTGTTTACCGCAGGCCCAGTGACGTCACGACTTTTATCAACTGGCTCGGGCGCGGCTAAGTGATGTTCACTTAAATAGAGCTTAGCCGCGCCCAGGCCAGTTGATACTAGTCGTGACGTCACTGGGCCAGAGGATAGATCATCAGTTTAAACAAACTGCAAAACCCCTTTAAGTTTTTAGTCACTTCCCTGCATATCTTCCTCCCTCCCCAGCACTCAGCTATGAAATGTCCCATTGTCTCTTCTTCTGGACATCCCAAGGGACACTTCCTATCTGACAGAGACAAATACTTAGAATTGCCCCTGACAAAGAGCCTCCCATGTAGTGACAGCCAGGCAATGTCATACAGTTTAGCTAGGAGTCGCTTCCCATTGAGGAACCGGAGACTTTCATGCAGTGTGGTGTTCGGACAGTCCTTCAGAACAAGTGGAAACCAAAATAAATCCCTACATATCTTAACGTACAGGTCTTGTCTTGTCTTACACCCTATGAGCGACTTATTTAGCCTCCTCTTCCTGACACACTTCAGGGCATAGTCCAGATACTGGGGGAGGTAGTCCTGCGTCCATCTCCTCCTCTTGAGACTGCCGCCTCGTACCCAATATCCAGTCCCTGACACTATTCACCCACAGAGGACGATTATTTGAGTCCAAGTCACCAAAATTAACTTTTAGAAACATGGAGTCAAAGAACACCCTTGGACTTATCATATCCAGCCCACCCTCTCTCCTCTGCAGACACATTGTACCCCTCTTTATCAGGTTCAACCTGTTCCCCCATAAAGTTTGAAAGAACAGGCTAAAGAGCCTAGCCGAGGAAGATTCTGGCAAAAGGGAAAATGACAGAGAGATATAAGAAGACAGGGACCAGGTAAGTAGGTCAGCTGCCAGTTCTTCCATCGCTGAACCTTTGCATTTCCGGCTTCCAATTTCTCTTTCCAATTCAGTTTGGCATCATGTCCCTCCAAAATTTAACCCCTAAGATCTTAATATAGGTGGAGGCTTTCTCAAATTGTGACAGATAAAAATCAGGATCAGAATTCAGTGTCCAGAAAGCTTGACTCTTCTCAAGGTTGACCAGAGACCCTGAGGCCTCCGAGTAGCTTCTGATGGCTGCCGACAACATCTCCACCCTTACGAGGTTCAGATATCACCACCGTCACATCATCCACATATGCAACAACATTAAAGGGCAAGCAATGGGGGACCAGCACCCCCCAAAAATAACACTTCTGTAGTGACCCCAGGAACGGGTCTAAGGCAAACACATACAGCAGTGGACTCAAAGGGCAACCCTGTCTCATCCGTGTCTTAACCCTGAACGTGCCACCCTGCCAACCATTGACCAGAGGAAAGCTCTCTGCCTCTCTATACAAGGTTTTCAGCCAATCTATAAATTGTCCCGGGAATACCGTACTTTGACAAAGTTGCCCATAGATACTTATGGTCTACTCTGTCAAAGGCTTTAGCTGGGTCAAGACCAACAACATATGTAACGCCCCAGAGTGGCATTACCACTTCTTCACCCTACTACTATCTCTAATGGGCTAATATAATGTCATCTTATGTATTTTGTTCAGGTCCTATACACTGTGCATTTCCAATGTTTTGCAACTGTTATGTTCAAATGTAATGTGCCTGGTTCACCAGCAGGACACTGCACATTCACACTGGTAGCTGGATTTAGCACACTCTTACTTACTGCTGATTTTTTCTTTTCTGCTATTACTTGGTTTCTTGCTGCACTTGGACTACTGACACCATGACTGCTGACAACATGACCGCTGAGTCTCTGCTCATTCATCTTCTTCAGAAGAACTTTGGGATTTTCATCCACAGATTGAGAGGACTGGGAATTGTTTCCCAGAATAGGCCTTGGAGCCTGGGTTTTGCCTGGGGAGCATCCCTGCCCAGGGTGTCCACTCCCTGGGCTTGCTCCTGACATGAGGAGAGCTACTGACACACAACCTCACAGCTAGGGGGCAGTATTATAATAGTGATATTCTTGTACATAGGAGGCAGTATTATAGTAGTTATATTCTTATACATAGGAGCAGTATTATAGTAGTTATATTCTCGTACATAGGAGCAGTATTATAGTAGTTCTATTCTTGTACATAGGAACAGTATTATAGTAGTTATATTCCTGTACATAGGAGCAGTATTATAGTAGTTCTATTCTTGTACATAGGAACAGTATTATAGTAGTTCTATTCTTGTACATAGGAGGCAGTATTATAGTAGTTATATTCTTGTACATAGAAGGCAGTATTATAGTAGTTATATTCTTATACATAGGAGCAGCATTATAGTAGTTATATTCTTGTGTATAGGAGCAGTATTATAGTAGTTATATTCTTGTACATAGGAGGCAGTGTTATAGTAGTTATATTTCTGTACATAGGAGCAGTATTATAGTAGTTATATTCTTGTACATAGGAGGCAGTATTATAGTAGTTATATTCTTGTACATAAGAGCAGTATTATAGTAGTTATATTCTTGTACATAGGAGGCAGTATTATAGTAGTTATATTCTTGTACATAGGAGCAGTATTATAGTAGTTATATTCTTGTACATAGGAGCAGTATTATAGTAGTTATATTCTTGTACATAGGAGCAGTATTATAGTAGTTATATTCTTGTACATAGGAGCAGTATTATAGTAGTTATATTCTTGTACATAGGAGCAGTATTATAGTAGTTATATTCTTGTACATATGAGCAGTATTATAGCAGTTATATTCTTGTACATAGGAGCAGTATTATAGTAGATATATTCTTGTACATAGGAGGCAGTATTATAGTAGTTATATTCTTGTACATAGAAGCAGTATTATAGTAGTTATATTCTTGTACATAGGAGGAAGTATTATAGTAGTTATATTCTTGTACATAGGAGCAGTATTATAGTAGTTATATTCTTGTACATAGGAGCAGTATTATAGTAGTTATATTCTTGTACATAGGAGCAGTATTATAGTAGTTATATTCTTGTACATAGGAGCAGTATTATAGTAGTTATATTCTTGTACATAGGAGACAGTATTATAGTAGTTATATTCTTGTACATAGGAGCAGTATTATAGTAGTTATATTCCTGTACATAGGAGCAGTATTATAGTAGTTATATTCTTGTACATAGTAACAGTATTATAGTAGTTATATTCTTGTACATAGGAGGCAGTATTATAGTAGTTATATTCTTGTACATAGGAGCAGTATTATAGTAGTTATACTCTTTGTCAAATTTCTTTTTATTGGAAAATAACAGCATCGGGTGGAAGGATCCAACCCCTTACCACTTTTGCACATACATAGCAACAGCAAGTCACATGAATGCAAATATAAAGCAGACGAATGCAACAAATACATGTGAGCACAAGACATTGTACATTGATGCTAGCATCACGCTGTTTACAGCTCAAAATATACCCGACTAAGCATTACAGAGTTATTTTACCAATTGTAAGATGCTTTCAAGTGTTGTCATGTAAAGGACACATTGTGCAAAAGACGCATTAAACTTTATTTAACAGATATCTGCTAAGTGCAGGTTGCGCCGGACATACCTATCCCTATAGCATTCATCTAGAACAACCTGAAGTACCACTTGAAAGGTGGGGACCTAAACCCAAACCAAGGTAGGATAGAGGGGGGGGGGGGAGGTGGGGAGGCGGGAAACTTCATTCCCTCAACTTGGAATGAGTTAGGAGGGGAGAGCAGGTGAACAGGCCCTAAGATGGGGCCCTCCTGTACACGCATGTCAACGTTGCTTCTCATTTAAGCTAACTAAGCTAAGCAGTAATTTAGCAAAAGTAATTAAGGTTAAATGGCATTGTGGTGAGACCACAGGGGGATCCTCAGATGATATCAGACTAACTGGCCACGCCAATGCTCGAGGGGTCCATGTCGCCTTGTCTTTCACTACGAAATGTCAGCCATGGTCCCCAGACTTTTAGATACTTCTCGTGCTGTCTGGCCTCCCAACCAGCCAACTCCTCCAACCTACATATCTGATCTACTTTCTGCTCCCAATGTGGAAGTGTCGGTGGATCTTCGCTGAGCCATTTCTGTGGTATGAGTAGCCTCGCTGCCTGAATCAAATGTGTTGCTAAGTTCCTTTTGGATGGCGTGAAGGACGGTGTGGGAAGCCAGAGAAGCACCAGTTCAGGCGATAGCTGAATGTTAGTATTCGTTACTTTCTTTATCGTAGCTGATATCTCCTCCCAGTACCGGCGGAGCCTAGGACAGGACCAGAAAATGTGCGTTTGCGTCCCTGACGCCTCCTTACACCTCCAGCACGTGTCAGACTGGCTAAACCCTTTTAAGAACAGCTGTTTAGGGGTCTGATACCACTGGGTCAGCACCTTGTATGAGTGCTCTTGCACTCTCACACATCTCGAGAATCCGTGAGAATGAGCATGTATGCGTAATATGTCTGTTTCCGAGAATTCCAAATTGAGCTCTGATGCCCAGGTTTTCAGGTACTGTGGGACCCCTATAGGAGTTTGGACAGTAAGAGCCAGATATAGCTTAGAAATGATCTTGCTAGGGGGAGATTTTAAGAGCAGCAATTTCTCGAACCATGTTGTTTCTGGAGCAGGCTGCCTAGAAGCTAATAATGGCTTGCTAATAGAGTTATATTCTATGGCATCTAAAAAGTTGCTAGAGTGTAAAATGCGGTTCAGAGAGTGCTGTGCAGGGAGAGCCCCTGATGCCCCATCTAAGAACTCTGTGACGGTGTATCTACGTAGCTTATTCCACACAGGCGACACGGTGTCCGCAGTGGGCCTCACAATGAATGGAGCAAGGTCAGCCGGCATCAATGGTGATAGAGTATGTAATAAGCCTTTGTCCTTGTTCAGTTGTCTGATAACGGCTGCCGTGCCTTTAAGCAACACCTGTGTGTGAAGTGAGGATGAGTTCAGACCCCATAACCCCGCTCTCTGTTTTTTGTCAAGCTGAGATATCTCAAGCTCCTTACCCAGGATAGTAGACCAGGGGGCGTGGATATGTAGCCACCTCTTCAGGTGAATGGCCTTGTAGTATAACTGAGCGTCAGGCAGAGCCATACCTCCCTGATTCTTCCTCAGAACCAGCGTGCGATGTGCCAGTCTCGCTCCCCTCCCCCCCCCCCAAAGAAAAGTGCTGAAGAGCCTTCTAATTTGTGTAAAGAAGGAGGAAGGGAGAAAGACAGGCAGCATCTGCATGACATACAGAATCTTGGGCATTATAAACGTTTTTAACAAATTTTTCCGGCCCATCCAGGAAATATACGGAATTCTCAGCGAGCGCAATTGTTGTTGAGCGTCGTTCAGCAGTGCAGCATAGTTCAGCTGGAATAGTAGTTATACTCTTGTACATAGGAGCAGTATTACAGTAGTTATACTCTTGTACATAGGAGCAGTATTATAGTAGTTATATTCTTGTACATAGGAGCAGTATTATAGTAGTTATATTCTTGTACATAGGAGCAGTATTATAGTAGTTATATTCCTGTACATAGGAGGCAGTATTATAGTAGATATATTATTGTATATGGGAGCAGTATTATAGTAGTTATATTCTTGTACATAGGAGCAGTATTATAGTAGTTATATTCTTGTACATAGGGAGCAGTATTATAGTAGTTATATTCTTGTACATAGGAGCAGTATTATAGTTGTTATATTCTTGTACATAGGAGCAGTATTATAGTAGTTATATTCCTGTACATAGGAGCAGTATTATAGTAGTTATATTCTTGTACATAGGAGTCAGTATTATAGTAGTTATATTCTTGTACATAGGAGCAGTATTATAGTAGTTATATTCTTGTACATAGGAGCAGTATTATAGTAGTTATATTCTTGTACATAGGAGGCAGTATTATAGTAGTTATATTCTTGTACATAGGAGCAGTATTATAGTAGTTATAGTCTTGTACATAGGAGGCAGTATTATAGTAGTTATATTCTTGTACATAGAGGCAGTATTATAGTAGTTATATTCTTGTACATAGGAGCAGTATTATAGTAGTTATATTCTTGTACATAGGAGCAGTATTATAGTAGTTATATTCTTGTACATAGGAGCAGTATTATAGTAGTTATATTCTTGTACATAGGAGCAGTATTATAGTAGTTATATTCTTGTACATAGGAGCAGTATTATAGTAGTTATATTCTTGTACATAGGAGCAGTATTATAGTAGTTATATTCTTGTACATAGGAGCAGTATTATAGTAGTTATATTCTTGTACATAGGAGCAGTATTATAGTAGTTATATTCTTGTACATAGGAGCAGTATTATAGTAGTTATATTCTTGTACATAGGAGGCAGTATTATAGTAGTTATATTCTTGTACATAGGAGCAGTATTATAGTAGTTATATTCTTGTACATAGGAGCAGTATTATAGTAGTTATATTCTTGTACATAGGAGCAGTATTATAGTAGTTATATTCTTGTACATAGGAGCAGTATTATAGTAGTTATATTCTTGTACATAGGAGCAGTATTATAGTAGTTATATTCTTGTACATAGGAGCAGTATTATAGTAGTTATATTCTTGTACATAGGAGGCAGTATTATAGTAGTTATATTCTTGTACATAGGAGGCAGTATTATAGTAGTTATATTCTTGTACATAGGAGCAGTATTATAGTAGTTATATTCTTGTACATAGGAGCAGTATTATAGTAGTTATATTCTTGTACATAGGAGCAGTATTATAGTAGTTATATTCTTGTACATAGGAGCAGTATTATAGTAGTTATATTCTTGTACATAGGAGGCAGTATTATAGTAGTTATATTCTTGTACATAGGAGCAGTATTATAGTAGTTATATTCTTGTACATAGGAGGCAGTATTATAGTAGTTATATTCTTGTACATAGGAGGCAGTATTATAGTAGTTATATTCTTGTACATAGGAGCAGTATTATAGTAGTTATATTCTTGTACATAGGAGGCAGTATTATAGTAGTTATATTCTTGTACATAGGAGGCAGTATTATAGTAGTTATATTCTTGTACATAGGAGCAGTATAGTAGTTAAATTCCTGTACATAAGGAGCAGTATTATAGTAGTTACATTCCTGTACATAGGAGCAGTATTATAGTAGTTATATTCTTGTACATAGGAGCAGTATTATAGTAGTTATATTCTTGTACATAGGGGGCAGTATTATAGTAGTTATATTCTTGTACATAGGAGCAGCATTATAGTAGTTATATTCTTGTACATAGGAGCAGTATTATAGTAGTTATATTCTTATACATAGGAGCAGTATTATAGTAGTTATATTCTTGTACATAGGAGCAGTATTATAGTAGTTATATTCTTGTACATAGGAGGCAGTATTATAGTAGTTATATTCTTAACCAAAACTCTTTTTATTGAGCGTGCAGAAGGTCTGGTCAAAGATACATGTCGGTATAAAGCCATGTGCAAATGGCAACGTTTGAATAGGTACATATAATCTTACAGACCTTATCGTATTCACTAACATAGTGAGTATGAACATATTTAGTTAACAAATAAAGAAAGAAAAAGACAAAGACAAGAGTGGGGAATAAGGGGGGGGGGGGAGGGAGGGTGGGAGTGCTTCCAAATCACTCGGGGTTGCAGTGTTTCTCCCAAGGGTGCCACAATTTGAGAAAGTTGGAGCGTGTGCGAGTTTCCCAGTGGGCCAATTCCTCAAATCTAAACAGTTGGTCCGTTTTATCAGTCCACATTAACATTGAAGGCGGTGAGTCATTCTTCCAGAGGGGGGGTATCAACAGACGGGCCGCAGTGAGAAGCATGGTCGGAAGGTTAGTCTTGGCAGGGGTAAGGGAGTCATTGGGGCACCAGAGGAGAACCAGTTTTGCATCTAGACGCACCTTAGAGGCGCATATTTGGTTAATTGTGGTCTCTATTTGAGACCAGAAAGGGCGAATTTTACTGCAGAACCACCAAAGGTGTGACAAGGAGCAGACTTCTGTTCCACACCTCCACACTGCTCCGGTAAATCCGGATTGAGCCTGTGCAGAAATTCTGGCGTTTTGTACCAGCGAGTCAGTGATTTGTACGAATTCTCTTGAATTTTGATGCATAGGTTGAAGCCATGCGAGTCAGATAAGATAAAGGCTTTATCCGGCTCGGTTAAATGAATTGTGAGCTCCTTTTCCCAGGAGGACACAAAGTGCAGTGTCGGAGGGGCAGAAGAAAGCAACTCCTTGTAGTGTCGAGAGTTTTTTATTCGATATCTCGGAAACACAAAGCTTTTTCTCTAGCCAAGTAGGCGTATCAGTATTGAGGGGAGGTAGCTTAAGAGTGTTGATGTCTCGGCTAAAAGCCCCAGTAGAGAGAAAGGAGAGGGCTTTGACCCTCGGCAGAGTGTGGATCTTGTCCCATGCCAAGTCCCCAGCTATGGAAGTGATGTCTTGTAAGGTGAGGTCAGACAGTATGCTACAGACTCCGGAAGGTCTGAGAATGTCGGGGTGAATATAATTCTGTAGTAGGTGCAGGGGGAGGTGGATATTGGGGAACCTGAGGTCTCCTGATTAATATAGTTTGGCCCATTCCACCAACATGCCTTTCCAAATGGGGGAAGTATATGAGTTATTTGGGGTGCATGAGCGTATTCCCCACAGGATAAATCCTTCTTTATAGGTGATAAGAGCATGTTCCAATTGTACGCAAAGATTCGGAGGTTGGCATGAGAGGAGAGAAAAGCACCTGTTTAGGAGCGACGCTGTATAGTAGGTTTGGATGTTGGGCAGACCAAAGCCCCCAAATCTTTTTTCTCTTGTCAATATTGAGTTGGCTATCCTAGGGGATTTGCCCGCCCACATGAACAATGAGAACATACGGCGTATCTCCATAAAAAAGGAGCGGGGCAGCCAGATTGGTAGTGTTTGTATTAAATACAGAAGTTTGGGTACTATGAAGGCTTTAAGGAAGTTCTTCCTGCCTATCCAGGAGATAAAGGGGAGTTTGAGGGACTGTAGGCATGTTCTAATATCTTTGAGTAGGGGGGAGTAGTTGGGACTAAATAGGTCATCTTGGTTGGCTGAGATTCGTATCCCTAGGAACGTGATATCATGGGGGGCCCAAGCAAAGGAGGTGGGGCGTTTGAGGTTCTTGACTACATAGAATTTGCAAGATACATTCAAGGCCATAGATTTGCTATAATTGATCTTGAAGTTAGAGACCCATCTGAACTCTTCGAACAGAGAGTGGAGCCGTGGAAAGGAAATCGTAGGGTTGGTGGTCATAATTAGCAGATCATCGGCAAATGCTGCGGTGGTATGGGTACAAGAACCCATCTTGATACCTTCAATCTCTGGATCTTGTCTGATCTTGCATAGTAGGGTTTCCATTACTATGACAAAAAGGGACGGGGAGAGTGGGCATCCCTGTCTAGTGCCATTAGATATGGCAAAGGCAGGTGAAAGAGTACCAGTTGACTTTGACCCTGGCAGAGGGGGACGAATACAAGGAGAAGATAGCTGCGATGAACTGATCAGGGAAGCCAAATTTCGACAGGGCCGCAGACATGTACTGCCAACTGACCCTGTCGAAGGCCTTTTCCGCGTCTGTGCTGAGTAAGGCTAGCGGAGTAGAGGTGCTTCGTGCCCAGTTCATGAGATGGAGGAGGCGGACGGTATTTTCGTTCCCCTGTCTGCCAGAGACAAACCCAACTTGCTCCCTATGGATGATGTCAGGGAGGATCCGCTGAGCCAAGATCTTAGCCCACCATTTTACATCTGTGTTGAGGAGGGAAATTGGGCGATAGCTGCCACAGTTCAGGTGGTCTTTGTTCTCTTTATGAATAATCATAATGTGGGCTGATAGTGATTGGGGAGGGAGTTGGCCTCCGTTTAGAAGGTGATTACACATGGAGCGGAAGTATGGCACTAGGATATCTTGAACGTTTTTATAGTAAGTAATGGAGAAGCCGTCAGGTCCAGGGCTCTTCCCTGAGGGGATACAGGCCAGTACTTTCCGCGCCTCCATGTCTGTGATTGGGGCTATTAGATGAGTAGCCTGGGCCTGGGTGATGCTAGGGAGATGCAGGGAGGAGAATTTTCCCGTGGTGTCTGTGAGGGTGTTAAGTGACTGATCTGAGGGGGTGGTAGATTGTAGAGCTCCGTATAAAAGGTGCTAAAGGCCTTCGCAATGTCAGAAGTGGACTTAAGGTGGGTTCCTTTAGCGTCTTTAATAGCAGAGATGAAGGAGTCTGAGTATTTGTTTTTTAACTAGTGCTGCCATAAGTTTGTTCCCTTTATCGCCATGGGCATATGATTTAAACCTGGATCGTAGGAGAAATTTGGCCGAAGTTACATTGAGTAAGTTCTTAAGTTTTGTTCTTGCATCACTAAGTTCAGCTGCACAACTATGCGCCTGTGATTGATTGTGTACAAGCTCAAGCGACTCAATTTGGGTCAAAAGGGTGGCAATAGCGTGAGAGCGCTGTTTTTTAATGTGGGAGCCGAGGGAGATCACGGATCACCGCTTTATGGGTTTCCCAGACAATGGGTGGTGAGGGAGGTGTGTGCCCAGCATTGTTCAGCTGGAAGAACTCGGTCAGTGAGGAGGCTAGTTTCTGGGAGTTGGTGTGGTCTAAAATAAGGGTATCATTGAGGCGCCAATTCCACTCCCTTTTCGGGAGTGTAGTCAATGAAAAATGTAGAAAAATTGGGGAGTGGTCTGACAGAGTAATATTACCAATCTTGGCGTGTAGGAGCAATTGGGCGTGTTTTGAGGATAGAAATAAGTGGTCCAGTCTGTGGTATGAGGACTTGACATGGGAAAAGAATGTATAATCCCTACCTGAGGGGTTTAGAGTGCGCCATGTGTCAAACACACCTAATTTTCTCAAAGCCAGTTTCAAATGCCTTAGGCGTATGTGTGTAATAGCCGATTTCCCAGAGGAGGAGTCCAAGCTAGGGTCTAGGGATACATTAAAATCCCCTCCTAAAATGACAATACCGTCTTTGAAGGAGGGTCTGAAAGGGTCTGAATCAGCCATTGGACCTGTCCCCTGTTTGGTGCGTACACGTTAGCTACCGTGATCTGGGTGTCAGCAATTGTGCCCTTCACAAACAAGTACCGACCCTCGGGGTCTGAAGAAGAAGCCGAGACTACAAAAGGGAGCTGTTTGTGAATGGCTATGCTGACACCTCTGCTAGCCGAGCCATGCGACTGTGGTACCATTGAATTTTTTGGGTGGCAGGTTAGGTATCTTTCACGATCGGAAGTGGGTCTCTTGGAAGAATGCGATGGAGACTTTGCGATCTCTTACATGGCTCATTCAGACCTCTAACGTTGAAAGAAG
This sequence comes from Bufo gargarizans, assembly GCF_014858855.1. Classification (NCBI taxonomy): domain Eukaryota; kingdom Metazoa; phylum Chordata; class Amphibia; order Anura; family Bufonidae; genus Bufo; species Bufo gargarizans. The sequence goes on along the minus strand of NC_058083.1, from coordinate 524,316,175 downwards.
ATACTATGACTTCAGCCATCACAAGGCGGTAGTGGGGTACAATGCATGTCAACAGTAGTAGACCAGTCGAGCGTGGAAGAGGGAGGGAAGGACACATCAGGAGGAGGGAGGACACAGACAAAATGGAAAAAACATCTGCAATTAAAGAAACGGAAAGTTAAATGCAACAACCAAAACAAAACACATAGAAATGAAAATGAAAGCTCCACAGAGCGCCAGATGATGAGGTGATCCTTTCTCATGGCGGCGGTCTGCCGGGATCCATCGGGCGGGGGGTCTCGTAAAGCACTTGAGGGCCAGAAAGAGGCCATCAGGGCGTCGGGTCGGGAACTGGATTAGATGCTGGCTAAACCCCAACTTCTGAGGAGGGGGGGAATAGGGAGAGGTAATGTGAACTATAAAACTTAATGATAACAAGGTCCCAAATAGAACGCAGAGGTAAAGTCTCTCTCGCGCTGTAACGAGGGACGTCATCAGGGTGTCATCAGAGGTCACAGGTGGGGTGACCGCGGAAAGATGAGCCCTCGCAGAGGGCTGTAAAATCAATTAGTGTGCCGTATGCAACATATTCTCTCAGCGATGCGGAGGGAGTTCAGAATTAGCAGGAGGTTGGCGTTCCCGGTTGGGTCTGGGTGCTTTACCCGAGGTGACAACATTCCACTGAGCCGAGCTTGGAGCCGAGGGTATAGGCTCTCCCTGGTCGGCAGGCATCCAGGACGGTATCTCCATAGGTGAAATACCCATGTGTTCCCATGCAGCATGTAGATCCTGAGGGGAGCGTATAGTAATCTGTCTCCCGTTTTTCATAACGGCCAGGCCGAATGAGTAGAGCCATCTGACCTGGATGGCAGAGGCCTTGAGGGCTTCTAGTAGCGGGCGGAGAATTTGGCGTTTCGCCAGTGTAGAAGGAGCTAGGTCCTGAAAAAACAAGATCGGTGTGTCTTCAAATTCAAGGCGGTCTGCTTCTCTACTTGCTTTCAGCAGAGCTGCAGTGTCCACAGACGACATCTCTAGGTGGATCAGAGCCTTTAGGCCTGGGTCTCAAAGCTCGGTGGATCCTTTCAATTGTAATTTTCGCAGCTCTATCGGGTCCCAGAATATTCGCGAAAATTTTGCACGCAATTTTCTCCAGAGCTTCAGATGCGAAAGTTTCAGGGAGACCACAGATCCGAATGTTTCGTCTGCGGCTGCGATTTTCTTGGTCTTCGATGCGCAGCAGGGCATCATTAAGCAAGTCATTATGCGATTTAAGTGCCGCGCATATTACCCCCTCGTGGCGAATAATCGCGTCATGCGAATTTTCGAATTTCGCCACCCGCTGCCCCATGCTGCGCAGATCTACCTTGATCTCGGCTAGGTCTTGTCGCAGGGATGCCAGAGCGGAGTCCAGGACCTCCCGAAGCGCCTTCTTTGAAAGTGTTCCACTCCGTTTTCGGGCTCTGTAGTCGGAGATGTCAGATGCGCTTCCTGCCTCTGAATATTCTTCTCCCTCAGAGTGTTGAGATGCCGCCGGCGCCATCTTGGGAGTCTCAGCCGCACGGGTCTTGGGCTGCTTCTTCAGGTTTTGCTCCATGTCTGGTTGTTTGGAGCGGACCTGGGTGGGTTCTGCAGGGTCCTTGGTGCGGTCTCTCCCCACTTTGCCCATTTGTGCCTTTAAAAGGGTGCTTTTGATGGGGTTAATCGCCAGCTAGTTTGAGGAGCTCAGCAACAGGCAGCCATTCAGTTAGGCGGCCAAGCTCCGCCCCCATAGCAGTTATATTATTGTACATAGGAGCAGTATTATAGTAGTTGTATTCTTGTACATAGGAGGCAGTATTATAGTAGTTATATTCTTGTACATAGGAGGCAGTATTATAGTAGTTATATTCTTGTACATAGGAGGCAGTATTATAGTAGTTACATTCTTGTACATAGAAGGCAGTATTATAGTAGTTATATTCTTGTACATAGGAGCAGTATTATAGTAGTTATATTCTTGTACATAGGAGCAGTATTATAGTAGTTATATTCTTGTACATAGGAGGCAGTATTATATTAGTTATATTCTTGTACATAGGAGGCAGTATTATAGTAGTTATATTCTTGTACATAGGAGCAGTATTATAGTAGTTATATTCTTGTACATAGGAGGCAGTATTATAGTAGTTATATTCTTGTACATAGGAGGCAGTATTATAGTAGTTATATTCTTGTACATAGGAGCAGTATTATAGTAGTTATATTCTTGTACATAGGAGGCAGTATTATAGTAGTTATATTCTTGTATACAGGAGCAGTATTATAGTAGTTATATTCTTGTACATAGGAGCAGTATTATAGTAGTTATATTCTTGTACATAGGAGGCAGTATTATAGTAGTTGTATTCTTGTACATAGGAGGCAGTATTATAGTAGTTATATTCTTGTACATAGAAGCAGTATTATAGTAGTTATATTCTTGTACATAGGAGGCAGTATTATAGTAGTTATATTCTTGTACATAGAAGGAGTATTTCAGTAGTTATATTCTTGTACGTAGGCGGCTGTACTGTAGGCCCTAAACACTTTAAATTATTTTATTCAGGGACAGATGGAAAACTGGACGCATGAGCAGAGAAATAAAATTACAGCATGTGCAATAGGTGTTATAGTAACCATTTACCAGAAGATTGTTTCCATTTCGAGTGCAGCATTTTTAAGAATTAAATCAACAGATAATCCATATGTGAAAAGCTCATTTACTTGCTACCAGGTGCTAATGACTGATCCTGAACATCCAAGATATCTCTGCCCTCCCGTGTCATCTCAGATAATTACTAAGTGCCGTGACGTCAATAGACTCAGACCCGAGTGTTTGCAAACCTTCCACATGTGGAATAATCAATAGATTTGAGCAGCTCCTTGATAAATGATCATACTACTCAGACTGTACTATCGATGGCTTCCATATTAATGTTCGATGGATAAAACATCCTAGTCTTCTACATTGGGAAGAAGAGTTAGAGTTTTATCTTGTGCCTAAATATGGGATCATCTCCAGGACCTCCACCATAAATCTTCCATCTCTAAATGAGTTACTGGTAGGATATGACTGGACATGGTATGACATCTATAAATCACACTATGGAGAGGTCAGTGTATGAGGAGTAAGAATTGTGAGCACTGAGAGTCGGTGTCTGCGGACTTCAGGGTAAATCGCAAATGTAGTCTGCTAAATGTGTATGGTCTGACCAAAGGTGAAAAACCATAAATAATATTGTGTCATGGGTCAGGAGGTGGACCACCTGAGCATTGGAGGGTGTGGGGTTTCGCTCCGGTAGATAGCGTAAGCGGACGCAGTGCAGAAGCAAAAGACAAGTTCTTAACGCAAAACTTTAGTGTTTATTCACACTTGAGGTAAATCAGAAAGTTCATATAAGACAATAGTGTTGAACGCGAATATTCGAATTATGAATTTTTATCGCGAATATCGGCAGTTCGAGAATTCGCAAATATTTAGAATATAGTGATATATATTCTTAAAAACTAATATTCGTCTTTTTTATCTGAATCTATTACCTACCTGCTTCTTCCTTGTGGGCCAATGTGAGAAGGTTGCAATATTGTAGTCTGTAGTGAATGAGAATATTCTTTATTATTTAATTTATTTTATTTTATCCGAAAAATCGGCAATATAATATGCGCGTTAAACGAGTAAGGGCGGGTTATAGGCAACTTTCCTATTGGGTTGGCTTGCTAGAATTCTCTAATATGTACAATATAGTGTGATATTTATTTGTAAAAATCTATCATTTTTTTCTGAATCCATTACTAAATGTAATTGTAATTGTATTGAATATAGTGCTATATATTTGTTTTTTAGAATATTTGTAACTTTTTTCCATCTGAAGTCATGATTTCTTCCTGCTTAAGTTGCTTGGGGACCAATGACTGTTCACTTCAAATGAAAAAAATTACGAATATTCTAAAAAACAAATATATAGCACTATATTCTATAGTGCTATATATTCGTTTTTTAGAATACTCGTCATTTTTTTCTATCTGAAGTCATGATTCCTCCCTGCTTAAGTTGCTTGTGGGCCAATGACTCATTGGCCCACAAGCAAGAAGCAGGGAGGAATCATGTGTTCTTACGAATTCACTTTCCCTGATTTTTACATTGCCGATTTTTTGTAATCACGAAAATAATCTCGAATACGAATATTTGTAAATATATGATGAATATTCTACCACATATTCGCGAATTCGAATATTGCCCCTTATCACTATAAGACAAGTCACCTTGATGTCCATTCTGCCTCCAGCAGTCCACAGCAGGCTTTAGGGGGCCTGTTTCCTTGGCCCATTGGTCTCAGCCCTCCAATCTGGCACCAAGCCTCAGATCCCAACACAGAGATCCTGCTGCTGAGCCCAGCTGCCTCTTTAAGGACAGCCAGATGCTGCCAAAAACCCAGAACGGCAATTAAAATCCAGTCCGGTATTTGACCCCACTTGGATGCAAATCAGCCCAGCAGCACACGCTGGGAGAAAAATTCCTGTTTTCCCAGACCATTCCCCTTAATGTGTCACAAGGGATCGGCAAAAAGGAGAGGTAGGGTCTATAGAAGACCCCTTCTTCACATTTACTGCTCATAAGAAGGCATGGACATTCTCAGACATTTCCAAAACAGAAGTCTACTACTGGCATCAGCTGTCAAGTCATCAGATACCAATTGGCACTCAGGCTGCGGACAACTGGTGGAGGATGGTCAAAAGCTCAAGACAGGTGGAGATATGACTGAAAACAAAGATAAAAACAAGCTATGTGGATCTTAGAATCAGTACAAGTTAAGTAAACAGTGACTCCACCAGCAGAATAGTGAGTGCAGCTCTGAAGTATAATACAGGATGGAACTCAGGATTAGTACAGGATAAGTAATGTATGTACACAGTGACTGCATCAGCAGAATAGTGAGTGCAGCTCTGGAGTATAATACAGGCTAGAACTCAGGATCAGTACAGGATAAATAATGTATGTGCACAGTGACTGCATCAGCAGAATAGTGGGTGCAGCTCTGGAGTATAATACAGGATGTAACTCAGGATCAGTACAGGATAAGTAATGTAATGTATGTACACAGTGACTGCACCAGCAGAATAGTGAGTGCAGCTCTGGAATATAATACAGGATGTAACTAGGTGATTTTCCTAGTCTATGACGGAAAGTCATGGTTTTATTAAAGACACGGAGGCGAGTATTGCTATCTCCTTCTTTACTGTCCACCAATAGCAGCAAAGAAAAGTTTACAAAACAGAACGTAACCATAGTAACATCACCCTCCCCTCACAGTCCATATAACAGACGGCTCCTCCTATAGATCCTCCTCTTTCTTTACGAGCCTGACACCATGACCGGAAACCACCGAACACGAAACCGGAACCTCGAAACGGGAAACGACCAGCTCGGATCCATCGGAACACCTGCAACGAACAAGATCAGCTCAGATCCACTGGAACAGCTGCATTGAAAGCCAACCTGGCTATAACCGGAACAGAGCAACTGAAGCCCGAAGAGATTCAACTTCCACCTGAAAGGAACAAACAATAAATACAGCCAGATTAAATCATGGGCAGAAAAATACAGCGCAAGTCAAACGCGATCCTGCCAGAACAAACACATCAAGCAAACTATGAAAACATAGAATGTAAACAAGACTGATAATCACAGAAAATTCCAATAAACATCAGAAGGGAGGGAACAACAGGGTGGGCAATACTCGCCTCCGTGTCTTTAATAAAACCATGACTTTCCGTCATAGACTAGGAAAATCACCTAGTTTTACAGCAAGACACGGAGGCTCCTATTGCTAAGAGATGGCGAAGACGGAAAAGACGGATAAGAAACAGACCTAATGTTGGTCTTGGTACGTCTGGAGATATTAAAGGTGACCCCTTCAGGAGTAAAGGAATTGGCGTTGTGGTCAAGAGCACGAACATCCGAGACCCGTTTACAGGATATGAGGCAAAATAGAACCAGTACCTTGGCCGACAACTGCCGTAACGTGAGATCAGAATTACCTGGCCAATTGGAGAGGAAAGACAAAACAGAAGACACATCCCAAGTCGTGGTAAAACGAGGACGAGGAGGACGAGACATGCGGGATCCGCGAAGCAAACGACAAACGGAAGGGTGCTGGCCAGCAGGAACACCATCAAATCCCTGATGCGTAGAAGAAATAGCTGACCAGAACAGATTAATAGTCCGATAAGCCTTACCCGCCTCAAAAAGGGAAGTGAGAAACTGTAAAAGATGGGTCACAGGGGCCGAAACGGGATCCAGGTCTCGTTCCACGCACCAACTAGACCAAGATCGCCAGGCTGCCCGATAAGATTTTCTGGTGCCGGGAGCCCACGCGTTGTCCAAAAGGCGTCTAGTTGCCTCCGAAATATCGTCGACCTCTCCGGGCGTCCTGAGATCCGGCATGCGATCAGACGCAGGGATCCGTCCGACAGGAGCGGGTGGTGCAAACCCTGAGGGTCCTGGAGGAGATCCACACGATTCGGAAGAAGAAGAGGGACATCTATCAGGAGACCCAGGAGAGACGGGAACCAAGCCTGAGTCCCCCAAAAAGGGACCACCACCACCAACTCGGCCAGCTGACGACGAACGTGCAACAGCATCCTCGGGATCATCGCAAATGGCGGGAACGCATACATCAGAAACCCGGACCAGGGTTGAAGGAACGCGTCCACTGCCTCCGCCGCCGGATCCGGGCGCCAGCTGAAAAAACGTGGAAGTTGGGCATTGAGACGTGAGGCAAACAGGTCTATCACAAACGGACCTGAGCTCTCGGATAACACGGAGAAGGTCTCTGGCGCCAGCATCCAATCGCTGCTGTCCTTCAGGTAGCGAGAGCCCCAATCGGCTCGACTGTTGTGGAGGCCCGGGAGATATTCCGCCTGAACCATGACCTCCCTGGAGAGACAAAACGACCAGAATTCCTTCGCCAACCGCGCCAAAGTCGCCGAGTGCGTTCCTCCCAACCGGTTGATGTAGCGCACGGCAGAGACATTGTCCATCCGTAAACGAATGCACGCCTTAGCCATACCGCTGGTGAAACTCCGAATGGCAAATGACCCGGCAAGAAGCTCCAACGCGTTGATATGCAGTCGAGTCTCGTCCACGGACCACCGACCGCCTGTGGAGATCCCATTGCAGTGGGCCCCCCAGCCGTGAAGACTGGCGTCCGACTCGATAGTGAACTTGGGCTGGAAACCGAATATCGCCCTGCCGTTCCACGCCCCCAGGTTTTCGATCCACCACACGAGTTCCTCCCGCGATTCCGGATCCAGGGTCAGAGTGTCTGCGAACGAAGCGCCAGTGCGGAGGTGCGCTATCTTCAATCGCTGAAGAGCCCTGTAGTGCAACGGGGCCGGAAACACCGCTTGGATCGAAGAGGCGAGGAGGCCGATGATCCTGGCCAGGTGGCGGAGGGATAACTGTGGCATGGAGAGGGCACGTCTGAGTTCCTTGCGTATGGAAAGCAACTTCGCTGCGGGCAGAGAGATAGATTCCGACACAGAGTCCACTGTAAAGCCCAAGAACTCCATCCTCTGCGACGGGACCAAACATGACTTCTCGTGGTTGACGAGGAACCCAAGACGGGAGAGCAGGTCTGTCGTCCAGCACAGGTGAACCGGCAGAGTCGAGGTCGACTGATGCATGAGAAGAATGTCGTCCAGGTATATTATGAGGTGGACCCCGCGACTGCGGAGCCATGCCACCACCGGACGCATTAACTTCGTGAAACACCACGGGGCCGAGGAAAGGCCGAACGGGAGACATGTGAACCGCCAGATCTCCCCGTTCCACAGGAAGCGCAGCAAGTCCCTGGAGGGAGCGGCAACGGGAACTGTCAAGTAAGCGTCCTTGAGGTCCAGCTTTACAAACCAATCGCCCGGTAGGAGAAGATCTCAAAGCAGATGAATGCCCTCCATCTTGAAGTGGCGATAGCGGACAATCGCATTCAGAGCCCGCAGATTGATGACTGGGCGCATCTGACCCCCTTTCTTCTGGACCAGAAATATAGAGCTGACCACCCCCCTCGAGCCCGGCGGGGCCCTCTCGATCGCCCGCTTGTGGTAGAGGGAAAGGAGCTCTAGATCCACCAGCGCGGTGTCGGGGACAGGAGAGTAGGGAGGTGGGAGGGGGGAAAATGAGGTCCGGAGACCCCACGAGTTCCACGTGAAAACCTTCTACTGTGGACAAAATCCAAGGGTCGGACGTTATTGTCGCCCAAGCGGGGGAAAAATGAAGGAGTCTGCCCCCTATGCAATGACCCAAAGAAGCCCCCATCGGGGGAGGACTTACTGAAAGGGCGTCGAGAAGATTGATTTCCTCTGTAGGATCTGCCACGCCATTGTCCACCTCTGGCAGGGAAGAAGGGGGACGGAAACCTCTGTTCCTGGAAGGCGGGACGTTGATGGAAGGAGCCTCTGCCCGCGTTACGGGCTTGGAAATTGGAACGGCCGGACAGACGGCCCCTATTACTGCTGGCCCTGGTGGAGACCCGTCCCTGGAATACTCTCCTAATAAAGGATTGGGCCTTATCTAGGGCCGTAAAAGCACCCACAAGCCAACTCAAATCCTTGATAAAGGAGTCGCCGAAAAGATGACCCTGGGCATCTGCGCCGGACTCAGTCAGAGCCAGGTTGGCCAGTTTTGGATCTATTTTAAATAGAATGGCCTTGCGTCTCTCTATCGCTAGAGAAGTATTGGTATTCCCAGCGAGGCAGATCGCACGCTGAATCCAGCCCCTCATCTCCTCCGGGTAAATATGGGACCCATCAGATCTGGCTTTCTCAGCCAACTCAAACAATTTGGCCAGAGGACCAAATATATCCAGGAGTTTATCCTGACAGCTACGCAGAGCTGAGTCAAGACCCTTGCGGGGATTCCAGCCCGACTTGGCCAGAAATTGCGTGACTTTGGGGTCTACCACAGGTGTGTCACAAACCTTGTTAGGCACTATAGGCCTGGGGCATTCAGCCTTCATCTTATTGCGCGCCTCCTTACTAAGGGGGCGGCGGACCCAATACTCCAGATATTTGCCCACATCGTCTGCAGGAAGCCACTCCGCCGATCTGGGATGGTGGAGGGCGTCAGGGTCAAACATGGGCTCTCCCAATGGGTCAATAAGGGAAGATGCAGGAGTAGCTACGGAAGAGGAATCCTTCACTAGAGAAGTAGAAGGAGTGGGACAAGGGGTGGTACTGGGCCCCGAATGAGCCTCTTCCTCTGAACCTGCACTAGCTTCAGCAAATGCCTCCTCATCTGACCCAATCTCGGTGTCAGAATCACTTATCAGTTGCGCTCTAGCGCATTTCCAAGACCGCGCCCGTTCTGCCTGGCGTGGAAAGGCTCTCTTACGTGATCTATGCGCGTGTTCATGGGTGGCCGGAGGCGCACCAGTCAATTGATCCTGTGGCACAGGAGGATTCATAACAGGAGGTTGCTGAGCTGAGGGGGCCGCAGGCTGCACAGGCCCTGATGCAGGGTGGCCAGCTAGTGCCTGTGCTATTGTCTGAGACAGCACAGAGGACATAGAGTCCATAGCAGCAGAGATTGCGGCTGAGACAGAGTGCTGCAGCGCTACTGCCTGGGTCTCATCCCTAATCTGGATATCCCTCACAGGGGATGAAGGTGCTGCAGCCTCAGGAGTTGGGTCTGATAGAGGCATGGTAAGCAATGCAATATACAGATCAAGATGACTGCCCAGTGAAAACTAACTACACTCAGGGTATAGGAGGGAACAGGGGACAAATAAGGGCCGGAGGATAGGCTAAACGAACAGGCCAACAGCAAGGCAACTTAAATAGGGTTAGTCACCCGGTAAAGCAGAGCGCCGGAACGATGCGACCGAAATCCAGGACAGACGATGAGAAAAGAAAATGGCCGCCGAAGTCTCACGAGACCCGGCGGGAAGAGCAGAAGATAATCAAAATGGCCGCCAAAATCCCGCGAGAACAAGCGGGAGACGGCCGAAAAGGGGGACCAAGATGGCCGCCGAGATCTCGCGGCCATGGGGAAAGCGGAGGCGCGGGAAAGCGATGCGTCTGACGGAGGTAAGAAGAACCAGAAAGAAATGAGTAGGGGGAAAAGGGAAGACCGCAAAGCGGAATCAAGAGAAAAACAGAAAAAGTTTAAAAATTAAACACCCCCAGCAGATGAAACGGCCCCAGGGAATAAACCCAAAGAGGTAAACAGCACAGCAAATGCAATAATAAACGTGCAGAGAACAGTACAAATACTAAAATAAGCAAATCCAGATAACAGGCACAATCAGATTAAACACAAAGGAGCTGCCATAAAAATGAGTACTTATCTTGGTGGCAGCAGCAAAGAAAGAGGAGGATCTATAGGAGGAGCCATCTGTTATATGGACTGTGAGGGGAGGGTGATGTTACTATGGTTACGTTCTGTTTTGTAAACTTTTCTTTGCTGCTATTGGTGGACAGTAAAGAAGGAGATAGCAATACTCGCCTCCGTGTCTTGCTGTAAAACTCAGGATCAGTACAGGAAAAGTAATGTAATGTATGTACACAGTGACTCCACCAGCAGAATAGTGAGTACAGCTCTGGAGTATAATACAGGATGTAACTCAGGATCAGTACAGGATAAGTAATGTATATACACAGTGACTCCACCAGCAGAATAGTGAGTGCAGCTCTGGAGTATAATACAGGATGTAACTCAGGATCAGTACAGGATAAGTAATGTATGTACACAGTGACTCCACCAGCAGAATAGTGAGTGCAGCTCTGGAGTATAATACAGGATGTAACTCAGGATAAGTACAGGATAAGTAATGTAATGTATGTACACAGTGACTGCACCAGCAGAATAGTGAGTGCAGCTCTGCAGTATAATACAGGATGTAACTAGATCAGTACAGGATAAGTAATGTAATGTATGTACACAGTGACTCCACCAGCAGAATAGTGAGTGCAGCTCTGGAGTATAATACAGGCTGTAACTCAAGATCAGTACAGGATAAGTAATGTAATGTATGTACACAGTGACTCCACCAGCAGAATAGTGAGTGCAGCTCTGGAGTATAATACAGGATGTAACTCAGGATCAGTACAGGATAAGTAATGTATGTACACAGTGACTCCCCCAGCAGAATAGCGAGTGCAGCTCTGGAGTATAATACAGGATGCAATTCAGGATCATTACAGGATAAGTAATGTAATGTATGTGCCCAGTGACTGCACCAGCAGAATAGTGAGTGCAGCTCTGGAGTATAATACAGGATGTAACTCAGGATAAGTACAGGAAAAGTAATGTAATATATGTACACAGTGACTCCACCAGCAGAATAGTGAGTGCAGCTCTGGAGTATAATACAGGATGTAACTCAGGATCAGTACAGGATAAGTAATGTAATGTATGTACACAGTGACTGCACCAGCAGAATAGTGAGTGCAGCTCTGGAGTATAATACAGGAATGTAACTCAGGATCAGTACAGGATAAGTAATGTAATGTATGTACACAGTGACTGCACCAGCAGAATAGTGAGTGCAGCTCTGGAGTATAATACAGGATGTAACTCAGGATCAGTACAGGATAAGTAATGTATGTACACAGTGACTGCACCAGCAGAATAGTGAGTGCAGCTCTGGAGTATAATACAGGATGTAACTCAGGATCAGTACAGGATAAGGGTCCATTCACACGTCCGCAAAATGGGTCTGCATCCGTTCCGCAATTTTCAATGGGGCTGGAATGTGCTGTCCGCATCCGCATTTGCGTATCAGCACCTCTATTCTGCCAAAAAATAGAACATGTTCTATTCTTGTCTGCGGACAAGAAAAGGCATTTTCTATGAGAGTGCCGGCGATGTGCGGTCCGCAAAATGCGGAACGCACATTGTCGGTGTCCGTGTTTTGCAGATCCACAAAACACATACGGACGTGTGAATGGACCCTTAGTAATGTAATGTATGTACACAGAACTCTATATTGACGGGGGAAGGGGTTCCACAGGATTGATACTAAGCAACTGTGATGCCAGTATTCAAAAAGGGGTCAAAAACAGAGCTCCGAAACAAAGAACCATTTTTTTCTCAGTTGTACGTAAATCAAATAATTCTTCAGAATCAATTATATTAAAGTCTGACTGGAGGTTTTATCGGACATGGTTTTAAAGACAAAGTGGTGCCATGGGGTTGGGGGCAGAGTTGCCAACCAGAAGTTTTCTTTTCTCTGGACAACTTGTCCCAAAATCACAGACGGACATAATAAATAATAATGATTATAAATAATACGTGTCTATAGCTCAATATACTGAACTCATCACCAGCATTTACTGTGAGCTGGAAAATGATGAAAATTACCACTAAATTAATCTAGTCAGGTAGCACCAGCCTCAAAAAAATCACGGACACGTCTATATATTTTCACGGAAACAGGAGAAAAGTTGCCTATTTTTATGGACTGTCCAGACATTTCTAGACGGTTAGCAACCCTGGTGGGGGCTTTACTACACAGACGGCATCAGGGGTCGGTTCAGTTCTGCTGAAATGTATGAATTTAAAATTCTTACAAATAAAAATATATCAGATAAAATATCCAGGATGGAAGGTTCTACTGACGACGGAGCGGAGAGCCGTCACACCTGGGCTGATGGAAGTCACACATACGCGGCACGAGATCCGGCCGAGAACAGACTACAGGAGCCATCTGGCCCTGGAATGCCCGCCGGTCCCATCAACTATAAGGGAGTCCTGTGCAGCAGGTTTTGTTTGCCCGGTAGCGAGCGGATCTCTGCCGGACCCCATATGGTTAGTAGGGCCAGTGCGCGTCCCAGTAATCCAGAGAGCTCCGGCAGCATGATCTCTGCCGAAACAGCCTGCCGAATCTCGTCACTTACGTGAAACTAGCCTAAGAAGCCGCACTCTTCACACGATGGCTACAATACTATACATTTACAGAGACAGCCAGAGACAGGTAAGATAGACAGACAGAAACAGGTAAGATAGACAGACAGAAACAGGTAAGATAGATAGCCAGAGACAGGTAAGATAGACAGACAGAGACAGGTAAGATAGACAGACAGAAACAGGTAAGATAGACAGACAGAGACAGGTAAGATAGATAGACAGAGACAGATAAGATAGACAGACAGAGACAGGTAAGATAGATAGACAGAGACAGATAAGATAGATAGACAGAGACAGATAAGATAGACAGACAGAGACAGGTAAGATAGACAGACAGAGACAGGTAAGATAGACAGACAGAGACAGGTAAGATAGACAGACAGAAACAGGTAAGATAGATAGACAGAGACAGATAAGATAGACAGACAGAGACAGGTAAGATAGACAGACAGAAACAGGTAAGATAGACAGACAGAGACAGGTAAGATAGACAGACAGAGACAGGTAAGATAGACAGACAGAAACAGGTAAGATAGACAGACAGAAACAGGTAAGATAGATAGCCAGAGACAGGTAAGATAGACAGACAGAGACAGGTAAGATAGACAGACAGAGACAGGTAAGATAGATAGACAGAGACAGGTAAGATAGATAGACAGAGACAGGTAAGATAGACAGACAGAGACAGGTAAGATAGACAGACAGAGACAGGTAAGATAGACAGACAGAGACAGGTAAGATAGACAGACAGAGACAAGTAAGATAGACAGACAGAGACAGGTAAGATAGATAGCCAGAGACAGGTAAGATAGACAGACAGAGACATGAAAGATAGACAGACAGAGACAGGTAAGATAGACAGACAGAGACAAGTAAGATAGACAGACAGAGACAGGAAAGATAGATAGCCAGAGACAGGTAAGATAGACAGACAGAGACAGGAAAGATAGATAGCCAGAGACAGGTAAGATAGACAGACAGAGACATGAAAGATAGACAGACAGAGACAGGTAAGATAGACAGACAGAGACAGGAAAGATAGATAGCCAGAGACAGGTAAGATAGACAGACAGAGACAGGAAAGATAGATAGCCAGAGACAGGTAAGATAGACAGACAGAAACAGGTAAGATAGACAGACAGAGACAGGAAAGATAGATAGCCAGAGACAGGTAAGATAGACAGACAGAGACAGGAAAGATAGATAGCCAGAGACAGGTAAGATAGACAGACAGAGACAGGTAAGATAGACAGACAGAGACAGGTAAGATAGACAGCCAGAGACAGGTAAGATAGATAGCCAGAGACAGGTAAGATAGACAGACAGAGACAGGTAAGATAGACAGACAGAGACAGGTAAGATAGATAGACAGAGACAGGTAAGATAGACAGACAGAAACAGGTAATATAGACAGACAGAGACAGGTAAGATAGACAGACAGAGACAGGTAAGATAGACAGACAGAAACAGGTAAGATAGATAGACAGAGACAGATAAGATAGACAGACAGAGACAGGTAAGATAGACAGACAGAAACAGGTAAGATAGACAGACAGAGACAGGTAAGATAGACAGACAGAGACAGGTAAGATAGACAGACAGAAACAGGTAAGATAGACAGACAGAAACAGGTAAGATAGATAGCCAGAGACAGGTAAGATAGACAGACAGAGACAGGTAAGATAGACAGACAGAGACAGGTAAGATAGATAGACAGAGACAGGTAAGATAGATAGACAGAGACAGGTAAGATAGACAGACAGAGACATGTAAGATATATAGCCAGAGACAGGTAAGATAGATAGCCAGAGACAGGTAAGATAGACAGACAGAGACAGGTAAGATAGACAGACAGAGACAGGTAAGATAGATAGCCAGAGACAGGTAAGATAGACAGACAGAGAAAGGTAAGATAGACAGACAGAGACAGGTAAGATAGATAGCCAGAGACAGGTAAGATAGACAGACAGAGACATGAAAGATAGACAGACAGAGACAGGTAAGATAGACAGACAGAGACAAGTAAGATAGACAGACAGAGACAGGTAAGATAGACAGACAGAGACAGGAAAGATAGATAGCCAGAGACAGGTAAGATAGACAGACAGAGACAGGTAAGATAGACAGACAGAGACAGGTAAGATAGACAGCCAGAGACAGGTAAGATAGATAGCCAGAGACAGGTAAGATAGACAGACAGAGACAGGTAAGATAGACAGACAGAGACAGGTAAGATAGATAGACAGAGACAGATAAGATAGACAGACAGAGACAGATAAGATAGACAGACAGAGACAGGTAAGATAGACAGACAGAAACAGGTAATATAGACAGATAGAGACAGGTAAGATAGACAGACAGAGACAGGTAAGATAGACAGACAGAAACAGGTAAGATAGATAGACAGAGACAGATAAGATAGACAGACAGAGACAGGTAAGATAGACAGACAGAAACAGGTACGATAGACAGACAGAGACAGGTAAGATAGACAGACAGAGACAGGTAAGATAGACAGACAGAAACAGGTAAGATAGACAGACAGAAACAGGTAAGATAGATAGCCAGAGACAGGTAAGATAGACAGACAGAGACAGGTAAGATAGACAGACAGAGACAGGTAAGATAGATAGACAGAGACAGGTAAGATAGATAGACAGAGACAGGTAAGATAGACAGACAGAGACATGTAAGATAGACAGACAGAGACAGGTAAGATATATAGCCAGAGACAGGTAAGATAGATAGCCAGAGACAGGTAAGATAGACAGACAGAGACAGGTAAGATAGACAGACAGAGACAGGTAAGATAGATAGCCAGAGACAGGTAAGATAGACAGACAGAGACAGGTAAGATAGACAGACAGAGACAGGTAAGATAGATAGCCAGAGACAGGTAAGATAGACAGACAGAGACATGAAAGATAGACAGTCAGAGACAGGTAAGATAGACAGACAGAGACAAGTAAGATAGACAGACAGAGACAGGTAAGATAGACAGACAGAGACAGGAAAGATAGACAGACAGAGAAAGGAAAGATAGACAGACAGGTAGAATAGACAGACAGAGACAGGTAAGATAGACAGACAGAAACAGGTAAGATAGACAGACAGAAACAGGTAAGACAGACAGAAACAGGAAAGATAGACAGACAGAGACAGGTAAGATAGATAGACAGAGACAGGTAAGATAGACAGAGACAGGTAAGATAGACAGAGAGAGGTAAGATAGACAGACAGAAACAGGTAAGATAGATAGACAGAGACAGGTAAGATAGATAGACAGAGACATGAAAGATAGACAGACAGAGACAGGTAAGATAGACAGACAGAGACAGGTAAGATAGACAGACAGAGACATGAAAGATAGACAGAGACAGGTAAGCAGACAGAGACAGGTAAGATAGATAGCCAGAGACAGGTAAGATAGATAGCCAGAGACAGGTAAGATAGACAGACAGAGACAGGTAAGATAGACAGACAGAGACAGGTAAGATAGATATCCAGAGACAGGTAAGATAGACAGACAGAGACATGAAAGATAGACAGACAGAGACAGGTAAGATAGACAGACAGAGACAAGTAAGATAGACAGACAGAGACAGGTAAGATAGACAGACAGAGACAGGAAAGATAGACAGACAGAGAAAGGAAAGATAGACAGACAGGTAAAATAGACAGACAGAAACAGGTAAGATAGACAGACAGAGACAGGTAAGATAGACAGACAGAAACAGGTAAGATAGACAGACAGAAACAGGTAAGATAGATAAACAGAGACAGGTAAGATAGATAGACAGAGACAGGAAAGATAGAAAGACAGAGACAAGTAAGATAGACAGACAGAGACAGGTAAGATAGACAGACAGAGACAGGAAAGATAGACAGACAGAGAAAGGAAAGATAGACAGACAGGTAAAATAGACAGACAGAAACAGGTAAGATAGACAGACAGAGACAGGTAAGATAGACAGACAGAGACAGGTAAGATAGACAGACAGAGAAAGGAAAGATAGACAGACAGGTAAAATAGACAGACAGAAACAGGTAAGATAGACAGACAGAGACAGGTAAGATAGACAGAAACAGGTCAGATAGACAGACAGAAACAGGTAAGACAGACAGAAACAGGAAAGATAGACAGACAGAGACAGGTAAGATAGACAGACAGAGACAGGTAAGATAGACAGACAGAGACAGGTAAGATAGACAGACAGAGACAGGTAAGATAGATAGACAGAGACAGGTAAGATAGACAGAGACAGGTAAGATAGACAGAGAGAGGTAAGATAGACAGACAGAGACAGGTAAGATAGACAGACAGAGACAGGTAAGATAGATAGACAGAGACAGGTAAGATAGATAGACAGAGACATGAAAGATAGACAGACAGAGACAGGTAAGATAGACAGACAGAGACAGGTAAGATAGACAGACAGAGACATGAAAGATAGACAGACAGAGACAGGTAAGATAGACAGACAGAGACAGGTAAGATAGATAGCCAGAGACAGGTAAGATAGATAGCCAGAGACAGGTAAGATAGACAGACAGAGACAGGTAAGATAGACAGACAGAGACAGGTAAGATAGATAGCCAGAGACAGGTAAGATAGACAGACAGAGACATGAAAGATAGACAGTCAGAGACAGGTAAGATAGACAGACAGAGACAAGTAAGATAGACAGACAGAGACAGGTAAGATAGACAGACAGAGACAGGAAAGATAGACAGACAGAGAAAGGAAAGATAGACAGACAGGTAGAATAGACAGACAGAGACAGGTAAGATAGACAGACAGAAACAGGTAAGATAGACAGACAGAAACAGGTAAGACAGACAGAAACAGGAAAGATAGACAGACAGAGACAGGTAAGATAGATAGACAGAGACAGGTAAGATAGACAGAGACAGGTAAGATAGACAGAGAGAGGTAAGATAGACAGACAGAAACAGGTAAGATAGATAGACAGAGACAGGTAAGATAGATAGACAGAGACATGAAAGATAGACAGACAGAGACAGGTAAGATAGACAGACAGAGACAGGTAAGATAGACAGACAGAGACATGAAAGATAGACAGAGACAGGTAAGCAGACAGAGACAGGTAAGATAGATAGCCAGAGACAGGTAAGATAGATAGCCAGAGACAGGTAAGATAGACAGACAGAGACAGGTAAGATAGACAGACAGAGACAGGTAAGATAGATATCCAGAGACAGGTAAGATAGACAGACAGAGACATGAAAGATAGACAGACAGAGACAGGTAAGATAGACAGACAGAGACAAGTAAGATAGACAGACAGAGACAGGTAAGATAGACAGACAGAGACAGGAAAGATAGACAGACAGAGAAAGGAAAGATAGACAGACAGGTAAAATAGACAGACAGAAACAGGTAAGATAGACAGACAGAGACAGGTAAGATAGACAGACAGAAACAGGTAAGATAGACAGACAGAAACAGGTAAGATAGATAAACAGAGACAGGTAAGATAGATAGACAGAGACAGGAAAGATAGAAAGACAGAGACAAGTAAGATAGACAGACAGAGACAGGTAAGATAGACAGACAGAGACAGGAAAGATAGACAGACAGAGAAAGGAAAGATAGACAGACAGGTAAAATAGACAGACAGAAACAGGTAAGATAGACAGACAGAGACAGGTAAGATAGACAGACAGAGACAGGTAAGATAGACAGACAGAGAAAGGAAAGATAGACAGACAGGTAAAATAGACAGACAGAAACAGGTAAGATAGACAGACAGAGACAGGTAAGATAGACAGAAACAGGTAAGATAGACAGACAGAAACAGGTAAGACAGACAGAAACAGGAAAGATAGACAGACAGAGACAGGTAAGATAGATAGACAGAGACAGGTAAGATAGACAGAGACAGGTAAGATAGACAGAGAGAGGTAAGATAGACAGACAGAGACAGGTAAGATAGACAGACAGAGACAGGTAAGATAGATAGACAGAGACAGGTAAGATAGATAGACAGAGACATGAAAGATAGACAGACAGAGACAGGTAAGATAGACAGACAGAGACAGGTAAGATAGACAGACAGAGACATGAAAGATAGACAGACAGAGACAGGTAAGATAGACAGACAGAGACAGGTAAGATAGATAGCCAGAGACAGGTAAGATAGATAGCCAGAGACAGGTAAGATAGACAGACAGAGACAGGTAAGATAGACAGACAGAGACAGGTAAGATAGATAGCCAGAGACAGGTAAGATAGACAGACAGAGACATGAAAGATAGACAGACAGAGACAGGTAAGATAGACAGACAGAGACAAGTAAGATAGACAGACAGAGACAGGTAAGATAGACAGACAGAGACAGGAAAGATAGACAGACAGAGAAAGGAAAGATAGACAGACAGGTAAAATAGACAGACAGAAACAGGTAAGATAGACAGACAGAGACAGGTAAGATAGACAGAAACAGGTAAGATAGACAGACAGAAACAGGTAAGACAGACAGAAACAGGAAAGATAGACAGAGACAGGTAAGATAGATAGACAGAGACAGGTAAGATAGACAGAGACAGGTAAGATAGACAGAGAGAGGTAAGATAGACAGACAGAGACAGGTAAGATAGACAGACAGAGACAGGGAAAATATATTGGAGACAGATAGAGACAGGTAAGATAGAAAGAGATAGATAAGAAAGATAGACAGATAAGAGACAGGCAGAGACAGGTAACATAGACAGATAAGAAAGACAAGAGATAGATAAGAGAGAAAAAGAGACAGGTAAGATAGAAAGAGATAGATACGATAGAGAGACAGACAAGACAGAAACAGGCAAGATAGACAGAGACAGGAAAGATAGACAGATAAGAATTACAGATAAGAGAGTCAGAGACACAAAAGAGTGAGACACACATAAGAGAGACAGATACAGATAAGTGAGAGAGAGACAGAGACAGGAAAGAAAGAGACAGACACGGAAAGAGAAGGGGATGGAGACAGACACGGATAAGAGAGATAGAGAAAGATAAGAGAGAGATAAGAAAGACACAGACAGAGAAGAAAGAGAGATGAAAGAGATAAGAGACAGCAAAAAAGACAGATATGAAACAAACAGATAAGGGCTCTCTCTCCGGTAACCTTATCTGGCAGGAACAGCCTTTCGTAGTTTACTGGATCCGGCGTTGCCAGATTCTACCATTTAACGCTGGATCCCCATTGACTATAATGGGATCCGGATCTGGCCACTTTCTGGCATAAATGCCGTGTTTCGGACGGACATATTCCGCTGCGGTTGCTGTGGTTTTTGTCCTGGTATAGTAAGAGCCCGCGGATATAGAACCGCAACTTTGAACAAGAGTGAATTCTGGCAGACTGTTACGGCAGAGAACAGCCCACCGGAATTCTCCGGATCCTGCACTGCTCTATGCAACCGGATAAGTACAATGGGGTCCGTCGGAGATTTGGACGCAATTTGGCAAAAATGGCTGGAATAGACCGGACACAAACTGCTGCATGATGGATCGGGGGGCCGGATCAT
Source organism: Bufo gargarizans (assembly GCF_014858855.1). Classification (NCBI taxonomy): domain Eukaryota; kingdom Metazoa; phylum Chordata; class Amphibia; order Anura; family Bufonidae; genus Bufo; species Bufo gargarizans. Next base: position 524,295,738 of record NC_058083.1, on the reverse strand, counting down.
AGTGTCACCGGTGTGAAAGTAGCGTTAGTGAGACAGAGAAAGAGACTGCTATGAAAGAGAGAGATATAGAGAGAGAGAGAAGTATTGATAGATATACAGTCAGGTCCCTAAATATTGGGACATCGACACAATTCTAACATTTTTGGCTCTATACACCACCACAATGGATTTTAAATGAAACGAACAAGATGTGCTTTACCTGCAGACTGTCAGCTTTAATTTGAGGGTATTTACATCCAAATCAGGTGAACGGTGCAGGAATTACAGCAGTTTGCATATGTGCCTCCCACTTGTTAAGGGACCAAAAGTAATGGGACAATTGGCTTCTCAGCTGTTCCATGGCCAGGTGTGTGTTAGTCCCTCATCATCCCAATTACAATGAGCAGATAAAAGCTCCAGAGTTCATTTCCAGTCTGCTATTTGCATTTGGAATCTGTTGCTGTCAACTCTCAAGATGAGAGCCAAAGCGCTGTCACTATCAGTGAAGCCATCATTAGGCTGAAAAACACCACAAACCCATCAGAGAGATAGCAAAAACATTAGGCGCGGCCAAAACAACTGTTCGGAACAATCTTAAAAAGAAGGAACGCAGCGGTGAGCTCAGCAACACCAAAAGACCCGGAAGACCACGGAAAACAACTGTGGTGGATGACCGAAGAATTCTTTCCCTGGTGAAGAAAACTCCCTTCACAACAGTTGGCCAGATCAAGAACACTCTCCAGGAGGTAGGTGTACAGTGCTGCCCATAATTATTCATACCCCTAGCAAATTTTGACTTAAAGTTACTTTTATTCAACCAGCAAGTAATTTTTTGACGGTAAATGACATACAGTAGGTGTCTCCCAAAAGATAATAAGATGATGTACAAGAGGCATTATTGTGGGGGGAAAAAACATTTCTCAGCTTTTATTTACATTTGAGCAAAAAGTGTCCAGTCCAAAATTGTTCATACTCTTCTCAATAATCAATAGAAAAGTATTTATTGGCTATTACAGCAATTAAACGCTTCCTATAATTGCAGACCCGCTTTTTGCAGGTCTCCACAGGTATTTTTGCCCATTCATCTGTAGCAATGAGCTCCAAATCTTTCAGGTTGGAGGGTCTTCTTGCCATCACCCTGATCTTTAGCTCCCTCCACAGATTCTCAATTGGATTCAAGTCTGGACTCTGGCTGGGCCACTCCAAAACGGTAATGTTGTTGTCTGCTAACCATTTCTTCACCATTTTTGCTGTGTGTTTTGGGTCATTGTCATGCTGAAATGTCCACTGGTGCCCAAGGCCAAGTTTCTCTGCAGACTGCCTGATGTTGTCGTTGAGAATCCTCATGGTTTGCTCTTTTTTCATGGTGCCGTTTACTGTCATTAGGTTCCCTGGTCCATTGGCTGAAAAACACCCCCAAAGCATTAGGTTCCCACCACCATGTTTGACAGTGGGTATGGTGTTCTTTGGGTTGAAGGCTTCTCCTTTTTTACGCCAACTGGACACTTTTTGCTCAAATGTAAATAAAAGCTGAGAAATGTTTTTTTTTCCCACCATAATGCCTCTTGTACATCGTCTTATTATCTTTTGGGAGACACCTATGTCATTTCCCGGCAAAAAATTACTTGCTGGTTGAATAAAAGTAACTTTAGGTCAAAATTTGCCTGGGGCATGAATAATTATGGGCAGCACTGTATGTGTGTCAAAGTCAACAATCAGGAGAAGACTTCACCAGAGTGAATACAGAGGGTTCACCACAAGATGTAAACCATTGGTGAGCCTCAAAAACAGGAAGGCCAGATTAGAGTTTGCCAAATGACATCTAAAAAAGTCTTCACAGTTCTGGAACAACATCCTATGGACAGATGAGACCAAGATCAACTTGTACCAGAGTGATGGGAAGAGAAGAGTATGGAGAAAGAAAGAAACTGCTCATGATTCTAAGCATACCACCTCATCAGTGAAGCCTGGTGGTGGTAGTGTCATGGCGTGGGCATGTATGGCTGCCAATGGAACTGGTTCTCTTGTATTTATTGATGATGTGACTGCTGACAAAAGCAGCAGGATGAATTCTGAAGAGTTTCGGGCAATATTATCTGCTCATATTCAGCCAAATGCTTCAGAACTTATTGGACGGCGCTTCACAGTGCAGATGGACAATGACCCAAAGCATACTGCAAAAGCAACCAAATAGTTTTTTAAGGGAAAGAAGTGGAATGTTATGCAATGGCCAAGTCAATCACCGGACCTGAATCCGATTGAGCTGCATTTCACTTGCTGAAGACAAAACTGAAGGGAAAATGTCCCAAGAACAAGCAGGAACTGAAGACAGTTGCAGTAGAGGCCGGCAGAGCATCACCAGGGATGAAACCCAGCGTCTGGTGATGTCTATGCGTTCCAGACTTCAGGCTGTAATTGACTGCAAAGGATTTGCAACCAAGGATTAAAAAGTGAAAGTTTGATTTATGATTATTATTCTGTCCCATTACTTTTGGTCCCTTAACAAGTGGGAGGCACATATGCAAACTGTTGTAATTCCTGCACCGGTCACCTGATTTGGATGTAAATACCCTCAGATTAAAGCTGACCGTCTGCAGGTAAAGCTGACAGTCTGCAGGTAAAGCTGACAGTCTGCAGGTAAAGCACATCGTGTTTGTTTCATTTCAAATCCATTGTGGTGGTGAATAGAGCCAAAAATTATAAAAATTGGTTAATGTCCCAATATTAATGGACCTGTCTGTATAGATTGATACATAGATAGACATAAGATAGATAGATAGAACAGGTAGATAGATAAATAGATGTCACAGTTAGAAATCTGCCTTTGTTCACACTCGTATCGCACCCGCTATAAAGAATAGCACACGTTTGCGGCATTAGCAGCTGTTGTATGCAGCGTGGTAATAGAAGCTGAATATAACGTGTAAGATTCATCTTTTCTTCAGGTGTGAAATCTACAACTAATGTGACGGATGATGAGAAGCGCGGCAGATAAACTCTCCTCCGCAGCCGCGGCAGCTGGATGAATGGGCCGAGAAATTCATATTTGTTAGTAAGAATTAGAGAAATGAAACCTTCAGGAGACACAGAATAATAGTCTGAGATCTGCAAGACAAAGGCATTACTGCTCCAACAGAAGAATCCGCTCCTCAGAACAGCCACGCTACAGATGATAAATACATCATCATTTTATAAAGGAGGAAACAGAAAAAAATGAATTTATCAAATGTGAGATACATAAAAACATGTAAAAAAAACATTAGAAGCATTAAGTGACAAATACACGGCATCACAGTCATGGTGTGAACATGAATGGTGGGTACCTGATATCAGGGAAATAATACTGCTCATAAAGACAAGACTATATAAAAGTATCATATCTATAGTATAACACAGGTGGCAGTATTATAGTAGTTATATTCTTGTACATAGGAGCAGTATTATAGTAGTTATATTCTTGTACATAGGAGGCAGTATTATAGTAGTTATATTCTTGTACATAAAAGGCAGTATTATAGTAGTTATATTCTTGTACATAGGAGCAGTATTATAGTAATTATATTTTTGTACATAGGAGCAGTATTATAGTAGTTATATTCTTGTACATAGGAGCAGTATTATAGTAGTTATATTCTTGTACATAGGAGACCGTATTATAGTAGTTATATTCTTGTACACAGGAGCAGTATTATAGTAGTTATATTCTTGTACATAGGAGGCAGTATTATAGTAGTTATATTCTTGAACATAGGAGCAGTATTATAGTAGTTATATTCTTGTACATAGGAGGCAGTATTATAGTAGTTATATTCTTGTACATAGGAGCAGTATTATAGTAGTTATATTCCTGTACATAGGAGCAGTATTATAGTAGTTATATTCTTGTACATAAGAGGCAGTATTATAGTAGTTATATTATTGTACATAGGAGACCGTATTATAGTAGTTATATTCTTGTACACAGGAGCAGTATTATAGTAGTTATATTCTTGTACATAGGAGCAGTATTATAGTAGTTATATTCTTGTACATAGGGGCAGTATTATAGTAGTTATATTCTTGTACATAGGAGCAGTATTATAGTAGTTATATTCTTGTACATAGGAGGCAGTATTATAGTAGTTATATTCTTGTACATAGGAGCAGTATTATAGTAGTTATATTCTTGTACATAGGAGGCAGTATTATAGTAGTTATATTCTTGTACACTGGAGCAGTATTATAGTAGTTATATTCTTGTACATAGGAGGCAGTATTATAGTAGTTATATTCTTGTACATAGGTGGCAGTATTATAGTAGTTATATTCTTGAACATAGGAGCAGTATTATAGTAGTTATATTCTTGTACATAGGAGGCAGTATTATAGTAGTTATATTCTTGTACATAGGAGGCAGTATTATAGTAGTTATATTCTTGTACATAGGAGCAGTATTATAGAAGTTATAGTCTTGTACATAGGAGGCAGTATTATAGTTTTTTTTTTAAATAGTGAGTATTATTATATTAGTAATTATATTTTTTTCTCAAAACATTTGTCAGTTTTATTCTCTCACTTCTCTTACTGTATAATCTCCTACTGATTTGCTTACAGGGACAACAGTGAATGTATGATTACTGAACCTCTCATGTTTGTAGTTGTGATTCTTATTGAGCATTGTATAATGTAATCACTGAACATGTAAGTGATACATAGTCACATATTTTGAGTTACATCATAAATAATTATTTATCCTTTAAAGATTTCATTTAATTTTATGAAAATACAGAAATAGCTTGAAGCCTTTAAATGATCGGCACATCTAACCCTCCATACCAACTGTATACAGAGAGGTTATATAGCACACGAGCAGATCATGTGAATTTTTCAATTTCTTACAGCTCTCGTCACTACATTTTGCAGGCTGCTGGTAATGATTTGGCCATTAACCAGCGAGTTGATTGATTGGAGTTATGATTGTGATAAACAATATACTACTAAATGTGTTATGGTAATGTTGCTATAAGCCAGGCTTTCTAGGGCATACCTGAAGATAGAAATCATGTAATAACATGATTAACTGCATGAAAGGTTAGTATATAAAATGAGAATGCTTGGACTGGGAGAAAATGTCTGTATGTAGGTAAGTAACTGGCTGAATGATAGAAAACAGAGGGTGGTTATTAACGGTACACAGATTGTGTCACTGTCACTAGTGGGGTACCTCAGGGGTCAGTATTGGGCCCTATTCTCTACAATATATTTATTAATGATCTTGTAGAAGGCTTGCATAGTAAAATATCAATTTGCTACAATTTGCACGAGCTCACCAAAATTGGACTGTTGAAGACTGGAAAAATGTTGCCTGGTCTGATGAGTCTCGATTTCTGTTGAGACATTCAAATGGTAGAGTCCGAATTTGGCGTAAACAGAATGAGAACATGTATCCATCATGCCTTGTTACCACTGTGCAGGCTGGTGGTGGTGGTGTAATAGTGTGGGGGATGTTTTCTGGGCACACTTTAGGCCCCTTAGTGCCAATTGGCCATCGTTTAAATGCCACGGGCTACCTGAGCATTGTTTCTGACCATGTCCATCCCTTCATGACCACCATGTACCCATCCTCTGATGGCTACTTCCAGCAGGATAATGCACCATGTCACAAAGCTCGAATCATTTCAAATTGGTTTCTTGAACATGACAATGAGTTCACTGTACTAAAATGGCCCCACAGTCACCAGATCTCAACCCAATAGAGCATCTTTGGGATGTGGTGGAACGGGAGCTTGGTGCCCTGGATGTGCATCCCTCAAATATCCATCAACTGCAAGATGCTATCCTATCAATATGGGCCAACATTTCTAAAGAATGCTATCAGCACCTTGTTGTATCAATGCCACGTAGAATTAAGGCAGTTCTGATGGCAAAAGGGGGTCCAACACCGTATTAGTATGGTGTTCCTAATAATTTTTTAGGTGAGTGTATATCATATAGGAGACACACACAGTGATATTTGAGAAGTGAAATGAAGTTTATTGGATTTACAGAAAGTGTGCTATAATTGTTTAAACAAAATTAGGCAGGTGCATAAATTTGGGCACCACAAAAAAGAAATGAAAGCAAAATTTAGTAGATCCTCCTTTTGCAGAAATTACAGCCTCTAAACGCTTCCTGTAGGTTCCAATGAGAGTCTGGATTCTGGTTGACGGTATTTTGGACCATTCCTCTTTACAAAACATCTTTAGTTTATTCCTGTTTGATGGCTTCCGAGCATGGACAGCTCTCTTTAAGTCACACCACAGATTTTCAATTATATTCAGGTCTTGGGACTGAGATGGCCATTCCAGAACGTTGTACTTGTTCCTTAGTGGATTTTGAGCAGTGTTTAGGGTCGTTGTCTTGTTGAAAGATCCAGCCCCGGGGCAGCTTCAGCTTTGTCACTGATTCCTGGACATTGGTCTCCAGAATCTGCTGATACTGAGTGGAATCCATGCGTCCCTCAACTTTGACAAGATTCCCAGTCCCTGCACTGGCCACACAGCTCCACAGCATGATGGAACCACCACCATATTTTACTGTAGGTAGCGGGTGTTTTTCTTGGAATGCTGTGTTCTTTTTCCTCCATGCATAGCGCCCCTTGTTATGGCCAAATAACTCAATTTTAGTTTCATCAGTCCACAGAACCTTATTCCAAAGTGAAGCTGACTTGTCCAAATGTGCTTTAGCCCACCTCAAGCGCGCGGAGAAAAGGCTTCCTCTGCATCCCTCTCGCATACAGCATCTCCTTGTGTAAAGTGCGCCGAATGGTTGACCGATGCACAGTGACTCCATCTGCAGCAAGAGGATGTTGTAGGTCTTTGGTGCTGGTCTGTGGGTTGACTCTGACTGTTCTCACCATTCGTCGCATCTGTCTATCCGAGATTTTTCTTGGTCGGCCACTTCGAGCCTTAACTTGAACTGAGCCTGTGGTCTTCCATTTCCTCAATATGTTCCTAACTGTGGAAACAGACAGCTGAAATCTCTGAGACAGCTTTCTGTATCCTTCCCCTAAACCATGATGGTGGACAATCTTTGTCTTCAGGTCATTTGAGACTTGTTTTGAGACCCCCATGCTGCTACTCTTCAGAGAAAATTAAAAGAGGAGGGAAACTTACAATTTACCCCCTTAAATACTCTTTCTCCTAATTGGATTCACCTGTGTATGTAGGTCAGGGGTCACTGAGCTTACCAAGCCAATTTGAGTTCCAATAATTAGTTCTAAAGGTTTTGGAATCAATAAAATGACAACAACAGTGACCACATGTAGCACCGGCCTGATTGTGTTTAAACAATTATACACACTTTATGTAAATCCAATAAACTTCATTTAACTTCTCAGATATCACTGTGTGTGTCTCCTATATGATAGATTTAACTGACATTTTTTATCGTAACAACCAACGATTTATACAGGAAAATCATGACGATTAACAAGGTTGCCCAAACTTTTGCATCCCACTGTATATATACTACAGAGGACAGTATACTGTATATGCAGCGTCCCAGTACATGTGTGTGGGCTCTGCTTAAAAGCACTTTTTACCCTAAAAATTGTATTATGCTGTATTATGTGACTTTGTACTAATTTATCTGCAAAATCCCTGTTACCAGGCAGATTAGGTGTAATTTTTACATCCCACCACTAGATGGGGATAAAACTTAGGTTCTATATATACCTAGGTCAGGCCTAGTGAGACGGATTAGATTAGAGCAGATCAGAGTTGATCTGATCAGATTAGTGGGAGAGAATGCAGAGTGGAGACTCCACACCACAGATTAGTGAGTGGAGCCAACTTCACTATGAGGTAGTACCAAGGTGTGAGGCGCAGAAGAGTGTTTTCCTTCTGTGGCCGGACTATATACTTGCATCCCTGACCAGTTGTCACAACCAGACAGCTGAGAAGCTCTGACAGAGGCTTTTCAGAACCTCCCCCTTGAGTTTCTGTGTTGTGGTATTCAGCTCCTCCTCTCGTTAGTCTCTCTCAGCTGTCATGTGTTGGACTAATTGCTTCCCTTTAAATTCTTCCCCAGAAGGCTTTTCTGGGCGGCTTATATTTCTTCCTGGAGTATGTGTGCATGCCCATCTGGTTCTCCTCTCCTCTACAAAGTTAAGTGTTAACTGTTATCTGTTATTTTCTGTTTGTTGGATCCCAGGTGACCCTGACTCCCTCCGTGTCTGGTGTAGGGAGCCGGTGGTCGTGTCCCCTCACTATTGTAGGGTGCTCAGGGCTTATATAGTCAAGGTACGTGGATATGCATACCTCCACCATTCGGATCTATGCATAGGCTGAGCAGCCAGGGAAAGTGCCAGGTCTTCTACAGGGGTCTCCCTTTTGTTCCTTAGCTTTTGGATCCAGCGAGTCATTTATGCATGTTGTTTTGCATTGTTTCCTGTACACATTCCGTGACATTATAAGCCGCCATAACCGTCTTAAGCATGGATCCGGTTTCACTTTTGGCTGAACGCCTTCAGGGTCTTTCATTGGAGGTAGCTGATCTCCGCAGGACTTGTTCTCAGCTTCAAGTGACCGGTTCAGCTGGCGTTCATGGAGTTTGTTCCGAGCCTAAGATCTCGCTCCCGGATACGTTTTCCGGGGGTAGTGAGAATTTTGTGCGTTTTAGAGAGGCTTGCAAACTCCATTTTCGCCTTCTTCCCCATTCCTCTGGTGATGAGGAACGGAGGGTGGGGATCATTATATCGCTGCTCAGGGGTAACGCTCAGTCCTGGGCCTTTTCGCTGCCGGAGGGGGCACGGCCCCTCCGTTCAGTGGAGGAATTCTTTTTAGCCCTGGGTCAGATATATGATGATCCGGATCGTATTGCTCTGGCGGAGTCTAGACTACGTCTCTTATGCCAGGGTAAACAATCCGCAGAAATATACTGCTCAGAATTTCGGAGATGGGCAGCTGATACTGGTTGGAATGATGCTGCACTCCGAAGTCAATTTTGCCATGGTCTTTCAGAGGGATTGAAAGATGCATTTGCCTTTCATGAAAGGCCTATTTCTTTGGACTCTGCTATGTCTCAGGCCGTTCGTATTGACAGGCGTCTTAGAGAGAGAGGAGAGATCTCTCCTTCCTGTCATACTCGGTCCCAGGACTGTGCAGCGGTCCCATTCTGCACGCAGGGGTCTCAGTCGCTGTCAGCCCCTTCTGAGCAGGAGCCCATGCAGCTGGGGTTGATTGCTTCTGACAATAGAAGATTCAGCTCGCATGGGAGGGTTTGTTTTTGTTGTGGAGGTATTAATCATTTGGCAAATATTTGTCCCTCTAGGAGATTCAGGCAGTTCTCTGGGTATAATAAAGAAACAAAGAGGAAAAAATCTTTTAAAAATGTTCCGTCTGTTACTATTGGCAGGGTTGAGGCGGAAATTGAAGGTTTTCCGTTTGCTTGTAGTTCCCGTTTTGTCCTGCCGGCTAGGGTGGCGCTAGAGAGCAAGAACATTTTTTGTGAGATTTTTGTGGATAGTGGAGCAGCGGTCAATCTCATTGATAATCAATTTGCGATAACTCATGGTTTCCAGGTGCGCACTTTGGGAAAGGATATTCCTGTTTTTGCTATCGAATCCGCTCCACTTTCTCAAAAATCATTAAAGGGCATAGTTCACAATATCCGTTTAATTGTGAGTGATGCTCATGTTGAGGATGTGTCATGTTTCGTCCTTAGCGGTTTACCCACCCCTCTGGTGTTGGGGCTGCCCTGGCTCACTAAGCATAACCCCACCATTGATTGGCAAGCGAGGCAAATAAATGGTTGGAGTGACTTTTGCAGAGAGAATTGCCTCATGACATCTGTTTCGGAGGTTGCTACTAAGAATGTACCATCTTTTCTCTCTGAATTTTCGGATGTCTTCTCTGAGAGTGGAGTTCAGGATTTGCCCCCGCACAGGGAGTACGATTGCCCTATTAATCTCATCCCAGACGCCAAGCTGCCTAAATCTCGTTTATACAATCTTTCCCAACCTGAAAGGGTCGCTATGCGTGCTTATATCTCTGAGAGTCTGAGAAAGGGACACATACGACTCTCGAAGTCACCTGTTGCCGCTGGTTTTTTCTTTGTCAAGAAAAAAGATGGTTCTTTAAGACCTTGTCTGGATTTCAGGGAGCTGAACAATATCACAATTCGTGACCCTTATCCGCTTCCTCTGATCCCGGACCTATTTAACCAGGTTGTTGGGGCTAAAGTCTTTTCCAAATTAGATTTAAGAGGGGCATACAACCTGGTCAGGGTCAGAGAAGGGGACGAATGGAAGACGGCCTTCAATACCCCGGAGGGCCATTTTGAAAATTTGGTTATGCCTTTTGGTTTGATGAATGCCCCAGCCGTTTTTCAGCATTTCGTGAACAGCATTTTTTATCATTTGATGGGAAAATTTGTATTGGTGTATTTGGATGACATTTTGATTTTTTCTCCCGATTTCAAAACTCATAAGGAACATTTACGTCAGGTCTTGCTCATCCTGCGGGAGAATAAATTATATGCGAAACTGGAAAAATGTGTGTTTGCGGTTCCAGAAATTCAATTTCTGGGGTTTCTTCTCTCCCCTTCTGGTTTTCGCATGGACCCCGAGAAGGTCCGCGCTGTGCTTGAGTGGGAGCTTCCTGAGAATCAAAAGGCGCTGATGCGTTTTTTGGGCTTTGCCAATTATTACAGGAAGTTCATTTTGAATTATTCTTCTATTGTTAAACCACTCACTGATATGACCAGAAAGGGGGTAGATTTTTCTTCTTGGTCAGTAAGGCGTAAGGCTTTTTCTGATATCAAGGAGAGTTTTGCTTCCGCTTCCATCTTGGTGCAACCTGATGTTTCTTTACCCTTCATAGTTGAGGTTGATGCTTCTGAGGTGGGTGTGGGTGCGGTCTTGTCTCAGGGTTCCTCTCCTGCCAAATGGCGACCGTGTGCCTTTTTCTCGAAGAAACTCTCCTCCGCAGAGAGAAAGTACGATGTGGGAGATAGGGAATTGTTGGCCATCAAGTTGGCTTTTGAGGAATGGCGCCATTGGCTAGAGGGAGCCAGACACCCTATTACCGTATTTACTGACCATAAAAATCTGGCCTACTTGGAGTCAGCCAAGCGTCTGAACCCGAGACAGGCCAGATGGTCGTTGTTCTTTTCTAGGTTTAATTTTGTTGTCACGTTCCGCCCTGGAGTTAAGAATGTGAAGGCAGATGCCCTGTCACGTTGTTTTCCGGGAGGCGGGAATTTTGAAGACCCGGGTCCCATTTTGGCTGAAGGTGTGGTGGTCTCTGCTCTTTTTCCTGAATTGGAGGCAGAGGTGCAGGCAGCCCAGTCAGAGGCTCCTGATCTTTGTCCTCCTGGGAGGTTGTTTGTGCCTCTCGCTTTAAGACACAAGATTTTTAAAGAACACCACGATACGGTCCTTGCTGGGCACCCGGGGGTAAGAGCCACACTGGATCTCATCGCTCGGAGATTCTGGTGGCCTGCGCTTCGTAAGTCGGTTGAGGGTTTTGTGGCAGCCTGCGAGACTTGCGCTCGTGCCAAAGTCCCTCATTCACGGCCATCAGGTCCTCTCCTTCCCTTACCCATTCCTTCCCGTCCTTGGACACATCTGTCCATGGACTTTATCACGGACCTGCCTCGTTCCTCGGGGAAGACTGTGATTCTGGTGGTGGTGGACCGTTTTAGCAAAATGGTGCATTTCATCCCTTTTCCTGGTTTGCCCAATGCTAAGACGCTGGCGCAGGCATTTGTTGATCACATTGTCAAATTGCACAGTATTCCTTCAGACATAGTCTCTGATAGGGGCACGCAGTTTGTTTCCAGATTCTGGAAGGCTTTCTGTTCTCGCTTGGGGGTTCGGTTGTCATTCTCTTCTGCTTTCCACCCGCAGTCGAATGGCCAGACAGAGCGCGTCAATCAGAATCTGGAGACATATCTGCGTTGTTTTGTGGCGGAGAATCAAGAGGATTGGTGTTCTTTTTTGTCCCTTGCTGAGTTTGCTTTAAATAACCGTCGTCAGGAGTCCTCTGATAAGTCACCATTTTTTGGTGCATATGGGTTTCATCCACAGTTTGGGACTTTCTCGGGAGAGGGGTCTTCTGGTTTACCTGATGAGGACAGATTCTCCTCGTCTTTGTCATCTATTTGGCAAAAGATTCAAGATAATCTAAAGAGCATGAGTGAGAGATATAAGCGTGTGGCTGATAAGAGACGTGTGCTTGGTCCGGACCTGAATGTTGGTGATCTGGTGTGGTTGTCTACCAAGAATATCAAATTGAAGGTTCCCTCCTGGAAGTTGGGTCCTAGGTTTATTGGGCCTTACAAAATCCTGTCTGTCATCAATCCTGTTGCATACCGTCTTGATCTTCCTCAGACTTGGAAGATCCATAATGTTTTTCATAAGTCCTTATTGAAACCTTATGTTCAACCCATTGTACCCTCGCCTTTGCCTCCTCCTCCGATTATGGTTGATGGGAATCTTGAATTTCAGGTCTCTAGGATTGTGGATTCTCGTCTTGTCCGCGGTTCTCTTCAGTACCTTGTTCAGTGGGAGGGGTATGGTCCTGAGGAGAGGATGTGGGTCCCAGTGGCGGACATTAAGGCCTCTCGTCTCATCAGGGCTTTCCATAGGTCCCATCCTGTGTCCGGAGTCCACTCGTAGAGGGAGGGGTACTGTCACAACCAGACAGCTGAGAAGCTCTGACAGAGGCTTTTCAGAACCTCCCCCTTGAGTTTCTGTGTTGTGGTATTCAGCTCCTCCTCTCGTTAGTCTCTCTCAGCTGTCATGTGTTGGACTAATTGCTTCCCTTTAAATTCTTCCCCAGAAGGCTTTTCTGGGCGGCTTATATTTCTTCCTGGAGTATGTGTGCATGCCCATCTGGTTCTCCTCTCCTCTACAAAGTTAAGTGTTAACTGTTATCTGTTATTTTCTGTTTGTTGGATCCCAGGTGACCCTGACTCCCTCCGTGTCTGGTGTAGGGAGCCGGTGGTCGTGTCCCCTCACTATTGTAGGGTGCTCAGGGCTTATATAGTCAAGGTACGTGGATATGCATACCTCCACCATTCGGATCTATGCATAGGCTGAGCAGCCAGGGAAAGTGCCAGGTCTTCTACAGGGGTCTCCCTTTTGTTCCTTAGCTTTTGGATCCAGCGAGTCATTTATGCATGTTGTTTTGCATTGTTTCCTGTACACATTCCGTGACACCAGTAGGAGAGAGTTTGCCTTCCTGGAATAGAAACAAGCATCAGAAATATTCATCGGTGATAATAGCCATTATTTAGGGCCACAGACACCCTTGCGCAGGGTTGAGGACTTATAGCTTCTGGCAGCCACACCATACTTCTGGGAAACGGATTAGCTACCTGTCCTAATATTCAGCTTGGAGGGAAAGGACAGGGTATAGGACTGAGCACATCAACAGGAATAAGGTACTCCATGACCACAGCTTAAATCAAGCCTAAGAAAGCCTAGGAACTGTGGATTTGCAAATTAACTCTAATACCAACAATAGACTGTATTTTGTACTTCTGCAACCAAAGTCAACATCAGTAAAAGCTGTGCGTTGTATCTGACCACTGTCTACCTCATTATTACCACTATTGGTTGTACCACCATTAACGGTACTGGCGTCACAACAAAAACCATCAAGGGACTCAGCCGCAACAAGCACCCTAAGCACCCGTAACATCAAGGGCACCTCAACCACCATCTTGGCTGATGCTTCACTACCACAGAGCGTGCCCCGGAGGATTTCGTGCTGTCCACCTCAACACTCTGCTGCAATCCCAGGGAGGCTTTCTGCTAACCGTGAGTAAACTGATGAACTGTGTGTTATTATATTGGCCCCTCATCGGTCCACCATGCACCTCACGTGTTGCCCCTGCGCTACTGGCTGGCTGAATATATATATACTACAGAGGACGGTATACTGTATATATACACTGCAGAGGACAGTATACTGCTACAGAGGGATCTGGATAGATTGGAGGCTTGGGCAGAGAAGTGGCAGATGAGGTTTAACACTGAAAAATGTAAGGTTATGCACATGGGAAGGAATAATGCAAGTCACCTGTACATACTAAATGGTAAAACACTGGGTAACACTGACAAGGAAACTGATCTAGGAATTTTAGTGAACAGCAAACTAAGCTGTGAAAACCCGTGTCAGGCAGTTGCTGCCAAGGCCAATAAGATAATGGGCTGTATCAAAAGGGGCATAGATGCCCGTGATGAGAACATAGTCCTACCACTTTACACATCACTAGTCAGACCACACATGGAGTACTGTGTACAGTTCTGGGCTCCTGTGAACAAGGCAGACATAGCAGAGCTGGAGAGGGTCCAGCGGAGGGCAACTAAAGTAATAACTGGAATGGGGCAACTACAGTACCCTGAAAGATTATCAAACTCAGGGTTATTCACTTTAGAAAAAAGACGACTGAGGGGAGATCTAATTACTATGTATAAATATATCAGGGGTCAGTACAGAGATCACTCCCATCATCTATTTATCCCCAGAACTGTGACTGTGACGAGGGGACATCCTCTGTGTCTGGAGGAAAGAAGGTTTGTACACAAACATAGAAGAGGATTCTTTACGGTAAGAGCGGTGAGACTATGGAGCTCTCTGCCTGAGGAGGTGGTGATGGTGAGTACAATAATGGAATTCAAGAGGGGCCTGGATGTATTTCTGGAGCGTAATAATATTACAGGTTATACCTACTAGTGAGGGGTCGTTGATCCAGGGAGTTATTCTGATGCCTGATTGGAGTCGGGAAGGATTTTTTTCCCCTTAAGTGGGGAAAATTGGCTTCTACCTCACAGTTTTTTTTTGCCTTCCTCTGGATCAACTTGCAGCTTTTTTTTTTCCGGCCTTCTTTTTTTTATTTTACTAACATATGACACTGATTATGCTGAAAAAAGGCAAATTTTTTTAGGTAGTTATCCTTTATCTCAACAACCAAGGTAAAACTGATAGACTGTGTCATGCTTGACCATTCCCGTCACTGTCCCATTCCCCTAGCTGGAAAGAGCATCACGTTGCCCACCTTTCCGGCCCTGTTATTTGGCGACTTGGACCTATTTGTCGCCTGGATGTTGACAGCGGTTCTGACAGTCAGGGTCCCACGTGTTGTTCAGCTGCGTCTCTTCTCCGGGTCCCATGAATCTGTCCCTAGGGCGCATGTGTTCTCCCCATCCCACTAAAGGGCCAGTGCATGATCACAGTAGTTTACTGTCTTGACTCTCTGCTGCCTGATGTCGGACTCGTTTTACGGCTTTACATGTACATTAACTGCTCTGATCTCGGTCTGTTCCCTAAGTATATTGCCTGATCCATAGATGCATTGTACTCTGACCCCAGTGAGCCAGCTGCCAGTCAGACTGGCAGTATTCCAAGAGGTAGCAACCAGGTGGCTTCACTGCAGTGAAGTCCTGATCCCTGTAAAGGAGTTAAAGGGTGAACACCCGGGGACTGCCAGGATAATGCCCTCAAGTCTAACCCAAAGTCAAATTAGTTGGTTGGCACAATGGTCCCACTACCCATTACAATGCTTACTTTAGGGTCTGGTGAGGTAGAGCATGACACATTTTAATCCATGTGTCATGCCCCCATCTTCTCAAGCCCTGTAGAAGGCATTATACAATGTATCAGGTTAAATTCTCAAGGGTTAGATTTTGAGTGGTGACCAAGCAGTGTCTGAAAGCAGCCACATTGTTTTCCCCTTCATCCATGCTCCCCATTAAGCCATTATTGCATAATCTGTACTAGGAGCCCAATCTATTATGTTCCATTTTTATTACAAGTTCCTTCTTATGCGGTCCTCAGGCATCCAGGCCAAGTCCTTGTTTCGGTATGGCTCAGCAGAGGGATGGTCTATCTAGGCCACTCTACCAGCCAATAATGGGTCTTCCTTCTAGTTGCCCCTGGGTTTTTGGACAGAGCAGAAGGTCAACCATAAAGTTCTTGACATCTAGAGGTTCTTCAAGGGCGGTGAAAAGGAAACCAGGGCCCAATTCAATTGACTCAAATCATTATCTATAACATTTTCACAGTTTAGCCAATCCATTCCTGGGACACCTGAACATAAAAACTACCATAAAAAAATACCGTAACGAAAATGAATGATTCTTGTGCTTCATAGAGGCTGGTCCCTTCTTTTTGAATGTCACATGTGAAGTGTCCTCTGTAATCTCGACCACCATATATTGAAAGGTGACCTAGAAGGAGCCTCAATGTAAACTATTTGGAGATGATTCTAATTTCCTCTCTAATGATCAGCTTGCACAGACACATCTAGTTTTTTCCCATCCTTCTAAGTGCCATCATTTCTTGGCTCAGCGGCTTCCCGGACATCGAACTAATGGACAAGACACTAATGACTGTAAGCGTCAACAGAATCAAGCAGATGAGTAGTGAGTGTGACACCGAGTGGCGGCATTGTCTTTAGGAACACATTATGGTTCAGTCAATCACTGAGTGCTACCAGTGGGGGGGGGGGGGGGGGGTAGATATTCCACTGGAACCTATTGGATGAATCACGTCTTAAATATGACAAGAGGGGAATCGAACCGAAGACACTTATATTTTTAAACACGTTGTTGCATAACCGAGCGCCGTCAATCCATTTGTCAAACCAACCAGAGAAAAAAGTCATCATGATAATGGAGGTGGAAAGCGACGAGATCAAGGATGGGCAACCTCTAATGTCCATCAAATGTCCCTCAAATGGACTCGCCCTCTTCTGCCATACTGTTGCAGTTCTATTCAGCCGCCGTTACAGCTCATGTCACCCAACTTTCCTAGCATCTTAAATAGCAAGTTTGATTTCCCACCACCATATGACAGCATTATGTACCAGATGGGCAGGTTTCCAGGGCATGTGAATGGGATGGTGGGTGCCAAGGGGCGTTAACAGGGCTAGGGGAGCAAGGTGACTCTGTGACACCGCACAAGGAACCTTAGAGGGCTTGTCCAATTATGGCAACTTAACTGGTAACACCACTGGGAACCACTCGCTTCTCCTGCAGTGGCCACTGCAGGAAGAATGCGGTATTACATGGCACACTATATAACTAATACACCGCTAAGCCTTCCACAGGGAGAGCTACTCTTACCAATCAGACTAAGGGCTTGTTCACACGAACGTATGGGTAACGTTGACGTATTGCGGACCGCATATGAGGATCCGCAATAAACGGACACCGTTCCGTGTGCATTCCGCATCACGGATGCGGACCCATTCACTTGAATCAGTCCGCAAATCCGGAGATGCGGAGCGGTGCGTAACGGAACCACGGAACGGAAACCCACGGAGTGCTTCTGTGGGGTTCCGTTCTGCACAAAGATAGAACATGTCCTATCTTTTTTGCGGAACGGAGGGATGTGGACCCGTTCAAGTTGAAAGGGTCTGGATCCGTCCCGGAGGCCTCACTAACATTCTCCGTGCATTGCCAACCGCAAATTGCGACCCCAATGCACGGAACGGAACCCATACGTTCGTGTGAACAAGCCCTAATAGAGGAGAGTCCCAAGCAGAGAAGCCTCCCCTCAACAATATCCATATATGGCTGAGGACAACCCCTTTAAATATGACAGTTGGAAAATATCAGTGACCCAATATTAACATTTTTGAAAGGAATTATGAAAATTGTGTGAAATTTATTAAAACGAGAAACGTGGCATTGCATGTCTGCCGCAGTTCGCTCAACGTATTATTCAGTTTTGTCTTCCTAATGACAACTCACGATCGGCGTGCACTTACACCAAAAATGGTGCACATCTTATTAGAATTTTTTTTCCCCTAGTCTCTAGTCTGGCAGTGAAGACTGACACACATGCAGGGCAATGGGATTACGAGGCAGGAATGCATAACAGTGCAGATTTACATACCTTCAAAGTCCATGGAAAGATGGGTGACAACCTCTAATGAAACCATTGCTAGTTACCAAGCTTTCGATGGAAATAGGGGAGTAGAATATTAACAGAATTGGGGGGTGAAACTTTATTTTATTTTTTATTTTCATTTTAGAGAGAAATTCTGTATAAAGAACAGAGTATTTCTGCAGAAAAACACATAAAGATGTCAAAACAGAAGGTGCAAGCTGGTGCTTTATGGCAGCTGTCGGGGACTGGCTGCCCAGCGGGGAGAGTAAACCTTCCCATGAAAGCTCCATTACAGTGTCAGTGATTGTATATAGATTTGTATACATAGCGTGCGGGGAGCCCTATAAATTTCAAGGAGCCCAAACTTCACAGCGGACGTGCCGTCCCGTCCCGTCGTCCGCCACCAAATAATGTAACTTCTGAAATGGAAAATGTCGAGGGGTCAGGAATTAATGTAAGGGAAGCAAAATACAGGAATCTGGCAGAGGTCTGTTTTTTCTTCTTTTTTTTTTTTGTTGTTGCACGTTTTCTGTTATGTGCGCTGATCCCCCCCCCCCAAAGGTCGCCCTGAATATGGTGCATGTGACTTACGCTATTGTCGTAAAAGATGTGCGCCGTTTTAAATCTTGCAACATAAGTAATGGATTTGTATAAAATTTTTCAAAAGAGTTTAAAAAAAAAATACGTTCCATGCGCCGCTTTGATACATTTGATTCCATTTGCACCAAGTTCAGTGTAGTAGAGCGCCGTTCTTACGACACTGGGCCGCATAGCATGCAGCGTTGTTCTGACAAGCCGATCCTTGCGGTGCCCATGCTAGGATATCCATTGGGATGGGAAGATTTTACTAAGTGTGCAGCAGGGGACCGGGGGGGATCAGAGCACCGCGCAGAATCTCACATGCAGCGGAGCCGAGTATGGGCTCATGCACACAGCCGTTGCCCGGCCGTTCCGTGCTTTGGGGACCGCAACAGGCAACATCCGTGCGGATTCTGCAGACGGATCCAGACCCATTCAACTTCAATAGGTCCGGGATCTGTCCGCACCGCAAAAAAATAGAACATGTTCTATTTTTTGCGGTGCGGAGGCAGCGGAGAAAAGCCCCACGGAAACACTCTGTAGTGCTTCCGTGCCTCCGTTCCGCACCGACCTTCCAGATTGCAAACCCATTCGTATGGAGGGCCGTGTGCATGAGCCCTATGTCAGATTATGCAAAAGACGCAGCAGTGCCGAGATTGAATGGAGAAAAAAATACTAATGGAAAAAAAGAAAGAAAATAAAATAAAAGAAAGATGCAGCAGTGCTGAGACTGGACGACAAAACATAACTAATAATAAATAATTAAAAAATAAATAAATAAAAAAGGGGAAAAAGAAAGATGTAGCAATGCTGAGATTGAAAGAATAACAATAAAATAATAAATTTAAAATAATAAGAAAGATGAAACAGAGCCAGTTTCAAATACAGCATGGCTGGGTTTAGTAGGTGCACCAGCGCTAATTTTGTCAGTTTGTCAGGTGCAGTATAGCAGAAATCTGCTACATACAGTTGCAACAAAAGGTATGTGAACCCTTTGGAAGGATATGGATTTCTGTGCAAATTGGTCATAAAATGTGATCTGATCTTCATCTCATCTCATTGATTGGACTCCAGTTGGCTGACACCTCACTCCAATTAGCTCTTGGAGATGTCGTTAGTCTAGGGGTTCACATACTTTTTCCACCTGCACTGTGAATGTTTACACGGTGTGTTCAATAAAAACATGGTAACATTTAACTCTTTGTGTGCTATTAGGTTAAGCAGACTGTGATTGTCTATTGTTGTGCCTTAGATGAAGATCAGATCACATTTTATGACCAATTTGTGCAGAAATCCATATCATTCCAAAGGGTTCACATACTTTTTCTTGCAATTATACATGAAGTAGAGGTAAGATTTTCAGGGGCAGAAGGGCCAAGGTTAATAACCACTGAGGCCTCACAGAATGGTGTCAGCATCACCCAAGAAAGAGCATCTAACATTCACTAAGGAGGTTTGGTCCACACTAAAAGATTCGCCCCTAAGCAACTAAGGCAGCGGGCCTGGAATTGATGGATGATGGCGCCACCGAATCTTCATTTGGGGTTCACAAGTTACATTTACGAGTCCTGAGGCTCTACCGGTACAAGTGTCAGTCTTCACTGCAGTTCTGGCATTTTATTCATGAACCAGGACCCTCAGGTTGAACCTATACACCCAAATTCTCCCAAATCCATTTTGTTTTTCCGATACGCTGCCCCTCATTTCTTGCTGGGAAGCTTTTCCGGTTTCTGGAACAATATTGCGGGTTATATTTAGATGGAATGTGACCTCCTAACACGATCTAAGACGAGGAGCGTAACCCAGTGTCTAATAATAGGGCTCTGTGTACATTTCCAGAATTAGGAAGCCATTTGGCTGCTGTTAAAAAGGAATTTTCTTGGGAGAAAGGGCTGTAATTAGCAGTGTCAGGGGATGCTGGGAGTTGTTGTTGGAGCCCATCGGCTTATAGTGCATTTACAGGTCTCTGTACTATTACATAGCTCTAATGTGATTTTATATTGTATAATTTATAGTTTCTGTCTGACTGCTCCATGCACTGGTTTAGGGGACGTGGGATGTCATGTGGGCATGTTTCCTAAGCATGCGTTCAGAGCGTTTAAAAAGGATACACTGCAGTGTGAGCACTATTTATCTGGGCACTGTACAGCACTATTTATCTGGGCACTGTACAGCACTATTTATCTGGGCACTGTTCAGCACTATTTATCGGGGCACTGTACAGCACTATTTATCGGGGCACTGTACAGCACTATTTATCTGGGCACTGTACAGCACTATTTATCTGGGCACTGTACAGCACTATTTATCTGGGCACTGTACAGCACTATTTATCTGGGCACTGTACAGCACTATTTATCTGGCATTTACAGCCTATTTATCTGGGCAGTGTACAGCACTATTTATCTGGTCAGAGTACAGCACTATTTATCTGGGCACTGTACAGCACTATTTATCTGGTCAGAGTACAGCACTATTTATCTGGTCAGAGTACAGCACTATTTATCTGGGCACTGTACAGCACTATTTATCTGGGTATTTGACAGCACTATTTATCTGGGCACTGTACAGCACTATTTATCGGGGCACTGTACAGCACTATTTATCTGGGCACTGTACAGCACTATTTATCTGGGCACTGTACAGCACTATTTATCTGGGCATTGTACAGCACTATTTATCTGGGCACTGTACAGCACTATTTATCTGGGCACTGTACAGCACTATTTATCTGGGCACTGTACAGCACTATTTATCTGGGCACTGTACAGCACTATTTATCTGGGCACTGTACAGCACTATTTATCGGGCACTGTACAGCACTATTTATCTGGGCACTGTACAGCACTATTTATCTGGGCACTGTACAGCACTATTTATCTGGGCACTGTACAGCACTATTTATCTGGGCACTGTACAGCACTATTTATCTGGGCCACTGTACAGCACTATTTATCTGGGCACTGTACAGCACTATTTATCTGGGCACTGTACAGCACTATTTATCTGGGCACTGTACAGCACTATTTATCTGGGCACTGTACAGCACTATTTATCTGGGCACTGTACAGCACTATTTATCTGGGCACTGTACAGCACTATTTATCTGGGCATGTACAGCACTATTTATCTGGGCACTGTACAGCACTATTTATCTGGGCATGTGTACAGCACTATTTATCTGGGCACTGTACAGCACTATTTATCTGGGCACTGTACAGCACTATTTATCTGGGCACTGTACAGCACTATTTATCTGGGCACTGTACAGCACTATTTATCTGGGCACTTGTACAGCACTAATTTGGGCACTGTACAGCACTGGGCACTGTACAGCACTATTTATCTGGGCATTGTACAGCACTATTTATCTGGGCACTGTACAGCACTATTTATCTGGGCACTGTACAGCACTATTTATCTGGGCACTGTACAGCACTATTTATCTGGGCACTGTACAGCACTATTTGTCTGGGCATTGTACAGCACTATTTATCTGGGCACTGTACAGCACTATTTATCTGGGCACTGTACAGCACTATTTATCTGGGCACTGTACAGCACTATTTATCTGGGCACTGTACAGCACTATTTATCTGGGCATTGTACAGCACTATTTGGGCACTGTACAGCACTATTTATCTGGGCACTGTACAGCACTATTTATCTGGGCACTGTACAGCACTATTTATCTGGGCAGTGTACAGCACTATTTATCTGGGCACTGTTCAGCACTATTTATCGGGGCACTGTACAGCACTATTTATCGGGGCACTGTACAGCACTATTTATCTCGGCACTGTACAGCACTATTTATCTGGGCACTGTACAGCACTGTTTATCTGGGCACTGTACAGCACTATTTATCTGGGCACTGTACAGCACTATTTATCTGGCCACTGTACAGCACTATTTATCTGGGCAGTGTACAGCACTATTTATCTGGGCAGTGTACAGCACTATTTATCTGGGCACTGTACAGCACTATTTATCTGGACAGTGTACAGCACTATTTATCTGGGCAGTGTACAGCACTATTTATCTGGGCACTGTACAGCACTATTTATCTGGGTATTTGACAGCACTATTTATCTGGGCACTGTACAGCACTATTTATCGGGGCACTGTACAGCACTATTTATCTGGGCACTGTACAGCACTATTTATCTGGGCACTGTACAGCACTATTTATCTGGGCATTGTACAGCACTATTTATCTGGGCACTGTACAGCACTATTTATCTGGGCACTGTACAGCACTATTTATCTGGGCACTGTACAGCACTATTTATCTGGGTATTTGACAGCACTATTTAT
Source organism: Bufo gargarizans (assembly GCF_014858855.1). Classification (NCBI taxonomy): domain Eukaryota; kingdom Metazoa; phylum Chordata; class Amphibia; order Anura; family Bufonidae; genus Bufo; species Bufo gargarizans. Next base: position 524,272,999 of record NC_058083.1, on the reverse strand, counting down.
CTGGGCACTGTACAGCACTATTTATCGGGGCACTGTACAGCACTATTTATCTGGGCACTGTACAGCACTATTTATCTGGGCACTGTACAGCACTATTTATCTGGGCACTGTACAGCACTATTTATCTGGGCACTGTACAGCACTATTTATCTGGCCACTGTACAGCACTATTTATCTGGGCACTGTACAGCACTATTTATCTGGGCACTGTACAGCACTATTTATCTGGGCACTGTACAGCACTATTTGTCTGGGCATTGTACAGCACTATTTATCTGGGCACTGTACAGCACTATTTATCTGGGCACTGTTCAGCACTATTTATCTGGGCACTGTACAGCACTATTTATCTGGGCACTGTACAGCACTATTTATCTGGGCACTGTACAGCACTATTTATCTGGGCACTGTACAGCACTATTTATCTGGGCATTGTACAGCACTATTTATCTGGGCACTGTACAGCACTATTTATCTGGGCACTGTACAGCACTATTTATCTGGGCACTGTACAGCACTATTTATCTGGGCACTGTACAGCACTATTTGTCTGGGCATTGTACAGCACTATTTATCTGGGCACTGTACAGCACTATTTATCTGGGCACTGTACAGCACTATTTATCTGGGCACTGTACAGCACTATTTATCTGGGCACTGTACAGCACTATTTATCTGGGCATTGTACAGCACTATTTGGGCACTGTACAGCACTATTTATCTGGGCACTGTACAGCACTATTTATCTGGGCACTGTACAGCACTATTTATCTGGGCAGTGTACAGCACTATTTATCTGGGCACTGTTCAGCACTATTTATCGGGGCACTGTACAGCACTATTTATCGGGGCACTGTACAGCACTATTTATCGGGGCACTGTACAGCACTATTTATCTCGGCACTGTACAGCACTATTTATCTGGGCACTGTACAGCACTATTTATCTGGGCACTGTACAGCACTATTTATCTGGGCACTGTACAGCACTATTTATCTGGCCACTGTACAGCACTATTTATCTGGGCAGTGTACAGCACTATTTATCTGGGCAGTGTACAGCACTATTTATCTGGGCACTGTACAGCACTATTTATCTGGACAGTGTACAGCACTATTTATCTGGGCAGTGTACAGCACTATTTATCTGGGCACTGTACAGCACTATTTATCTGGGTATTTGACAGCACTATTTATCTGGGCACTGTACAGCACTATTTATCGGGGCACTGTACAGCACTATTTATCTGGGCACTGTACAGCACTATTTATCTGGGCACTGTACAGCACTATTTATCTGGGCATTGTACAGCACTATTTATCTGGGCACTGTACAGCACTATTTATCTGGGCACTGTACAGCACTATTTATCTCGGCACTGTACAGCACTATTTATCTGGGCACTGTTCAGCACTATTTATCTGGGCACTGTACAGCACTATTTATCTGGGCACTGTACAGCACTATTTATCTGGGCACTGTACAGCACTATTTATCTGGGTATTTGACAGCACTATTTATCTGGGCACTGTACAGCACTATTTATCGGGGCACTGTACAGCACTATTTATCTGGGCACTGTACAGCACTATTTATCTGGGCACTGTACAGCACTATTTATCTGGGCACTGTACAGCACTATTTGTCTGGGCATTGTACAGCACTATTTATCTGGGCACTGTACAGCACTATTTATCTGGGCACTGTTCAGCACTATTTATCTGGGCACTGTACAGCACTATTTATCTGGGCACTGTACAGCACTATTTATCTGGGCACTGTACAGCACTATTTATCTGGGCACTGTACAGCACTATTTATCTGGGCATTGTACAGCACTATTTATCTGGGCACTGTACAGCACTATTTATCTGGGCACTGTACAGCACTATTTATCTGGGCACTGTACAGCACTATTTATCTGGGCACTGTACAGCACTATTTGTCTGGGCATTGTACAGCACTATTTATCTGGGCACTGTACAGCACTATTTATCTGGGCACTGTACAGCACTATTTATCTGGGCACTGTACAGCACTATTTATCTGGGCACTGTACAGCACTATTTATCTGGGCATTGTACAGCACTATTTGGGCACTGTACAGCACTATTTATCTGGGCACTGTACAGCACTATTTATCTGGGCACTGTACAGCACTATTTGGGCACTGTACAGCACTATTTATCTGGGCACTGTACAGCACTATTTATCTGGGCACTGTACAGCACTATTTATCTGGGCACTGTACAGCACTATTTATCTGGGCACTGTACAGCACTATTTATCTGGGCACTGTACAGCACTATTTATCTGGGCACTGTACAGCACTATTTATCTGGGCACTGTATGCAGTAATTGAGTGTAGTATGGCACTTGGCATGCAATATGAGCACTAATTATCTGGGCACCATATGCAGTAAGTGGGTACAGTATGGCACTTTGTATGCAATGTGAGCACTATTTATCTGGGCACTGTAGGCAGTAATTGAGCACAGTATGGCACTTGGCATGCAATATGAGCACTACTTATCTGGGCACCATATGCAGTAAGTGGGTACAGTATGGCACTTTGTATGCAGTGTGAGCACTATTTATTTGAGCACTTTACAGTACCATTTATCTGGGCACTGTATGCAGTAATTGAGTGCAGTATGGCACTCAGCATGCAATGTGAGCACTATTTATCTGGGCAGTGTATGCAGTAATTGGACACAGTATGGCACTCAGCATGCAATGTGAATACTATTATCTGGGCACTGTATGCAGTACTTGAGTGTAGTATGGCACGCCGCATGCAATGTGAGCACTATTATCTGGGCACTGTATATTGCTATGTCAGACAGTGGGGCAGAAGACTGATAACCTGCACAGGGTTGACCCTCTCAGAAGCCCAGATATGTGTAGTGTGATTTTACCTTTTCAATACCTGAAAGTTTCTATCATTTTTCGGATAATTCGCGGGAAGGGGCTGATTGTTGCTTGTGCTGGTATGAGGGACGACGTGTGAGACATCACTGTCAGATCTGATTGCACCTATTATATGGCAGCACCAAGTATCTTGGTGTGAGAACATTTTCTGTAAACAGATCCCTCAGTCTTCATCCAAACGCTTCTTGCAACTGAAACGCGTGAAATAAGACTTGTAATTGCACGACTTAATTCCCGGGAATGAATAGAGAGTAATTTACATCAAGATGGGGGATGAGCAAATCTCACACGTATCACAGAGAGCAGTGTGAGAGAGTGACAGGTAAAACACAGTCATCGGGACAGGAGATGTTACCATCAGGGACATTCAGGAAGTCTGCCATGTGCTGGATGAGCAGGAAATAAACTTCATCCCAGAAAATAAAACTATATTACAATTACAAAGCAACATTGTAACCTATAGTCTGTCTTCTCTCTATGGACTGTCCAGGAAATGCAATGTTTTGTTCACTGTTATCTTCCATTTCAGACTGGAAAGAGCCTTTACTGTCAGTTCAAATTTGACATAATCAGAGAGTTATATCCTGCATTATACTCCTCACTATTCTGCTGGAGGAGTCACTGTGTACATACATTACATTACCTATCCTGTATTATACTCCAGAGCTGCACTCACTATTCTGCTGGTGCAGTCACTGTGTACATACATAATTTATCCTGTACTGATCCTGGGTTACATTCTGTATTATACTCCAGAGCTGCACTCACTATTCTGCTGGTGCAGTCACTGTGTACATACATTACTTATCCTGTACTGATCCTGAGTTTTACAGCAAGACACGGAGGCTCATATTGCTATCTCCTTCTTTACTTTCCACCAATAGCAGCAAAGAAGAAATTTACATAATCATAACAACAAAGGATCCTCCCCTCTCAGATCCTATATCAATCGGCTCCTCTTCAGTAACTTCCTCTTTCTTTGCTGCTCCACCAGCTAAGTACATCTGCATTTTCTCTTGTCATGTTGCTATATTGCTGTGTTTCTTGTAGGATTGTTTGTCTGCGCTGCTTTCATCTAGGGTGACTAACCCTTATGTGCAGCGCTTCCTGGTGGGTTATGTCCCCACTGTTTTTTATCCCCTTTAGGTTCTGTATTTGCCTTCAGTTTTCACTGTCCCCATTTTGGCCTGTGTTTCATTTTCATCCCCTTGCCACACTCCGTTTCTGCGCAGCGTTCCCCTTCAGTTTTCACTGTCCCCATTTTGGCCTGTTTTTCATTTTTTATCCCCTTACCACACTCCGTTTCTGCGCAGCGTTTCCCCTTCCCGACCGCTTGTCTCTACATCGGGAGGCGGGGCCTCCCTCCCCGTCTTCCTCGCTTCACTCTGCCCGCGATTCGGGCCTTGCTCCCCGGCCGGCCGCGAGATCTCGCGAGATCTCGGCGGCCATCTTGGATGACGCGATTGTCCCGCGAGATCTCGGCGGCCATTTTTGTTTTCTTGGTCGCGATTTCTTGTGGGCAGTTCATACCCAGCGTTCCCTGCTTGCTGCTCCTGCCGCCCTCGTTCTTCTAGCTGCGTCCCCCCTGTATTGTGTACCTTGCGCTGCGCTTTACTAGGCTAGTCATTGCTTGGTTACGTCCCCTTTACTTGCGGCCAGTTAATTTCAGGTCTGATTACCTCATCATGTCCCACCCTGCCCAGTCTCCCACTAATGCCCCCCCTATTCTCCTGAGGATCATAGGGCACCTGGGGAGGGTGCACAGGCACAGGATTTTCTGCGCTCTGTGTCTGATGCTGTCATGGCAGCCATGGCTCCATGACCACTATACTGTCCCAGAGCATTACCCAGGCGCTATCTGCGCAGCCTACAAGAGTAGCTCTGCTGGATACCCAGAACACACCGCAGCCTACCTGTATTGAGCCTCCTGTTTCTCAGGAGAACTTGACTGGTGCGCATCCTGCCACCCAAGGTAACGTGCAAAGTTCACGTGAAAGGGCCTCATCACGCCAGGCAGAACGGGCGCGAACATGGAAGTGCGCTAGAGCACAATCCCCTAATATGTCTGACTCAGACAGAGCATCGGACGAGGAGGCTTTTGCGGATGTGGATTATGTGTCAGAGGAGGATATTTCTCCCCCAGTTGAGGGCCCCTCAGTTTCCGCTCCTGCGGCCTCCTCTGCCAAGGACGTTGCGTCCTCCTCCGCCATGTGTCAGTCAGACATTCTGCTGGACTCAGCGGGTGAACCTATGTTCAACCCCGACACTTTGCATCACCCTAGATCGGCGGAGTGGCTTCCCACTGAACAGGTGGGTAGCTATTTGGAGCACTGGGTGCGTCGCCCCCTGAGCTGTGAAACACGGAACAAACTTAGGGCCAAGTGCCCCAGGCCACTAGTCCCCATTAAGGTGTGTGACACCCCTGTGGTGGACCCCAAGATGTCTCAGTTTTTGGCCAAAACTGGTTGGAACCCTTAAAAGGGCCTGGACTCAGCCCTGCACAGCTGCCAGGATAAAGTGCTGGATGTCTTCGGCCCGCTGGCCGAGATTTTCGAACTAGCTGAGGTAGCTAGGACTGAGGGCTCCCCTATTGACCCTGAAGAGTTGCGGGGTTGGACCCAAAGGGCGATCTGCATCTCCGGGAATGCCAACACCACTTTGGCAATCAAAGGCGTAAGGCCATTTTGTTTAAAATTGATCCCAAGTTGTCAAATTTGGCGCGCACAGAAGCGGGTAAGGACATTCCTTTATTAAGATATGGGGCACTTTGTTGGCACCTTCGCCGCGCTAGACAAGGCCCAATCATCCATGCGCAGGGTATTTCAGGGACGGGTCTCTAATCGGGCCGGCAGTAGCAGGGGCTACCTGTCCGGCCATGCAGACTTTCAGGCCTGTGGCACAGGTAGAGGTTCCTTTGGTCAGCGACCTCCCTTCCAGGATCACCGCGACCCATCTCCTTTCTTCTCGTCCAGAGGAGGCCAGTGGCGATCTCGCTCCTTCAGAGGCAACCCGACCTCTCGCAGACCCTTCGGTAAGTTCTCCTCTGATTGGGGATTCTATGGCCCCTTGTGTAGGGGGCAGACTCCAACTTGTTTCTCATGTTTGGAGCCTCATCACATCAGACCCGTGGGTGCTGACCACAGTCAGTTTTTTTGTATAGAGCTCACGGGTTCCCGTGCATGCTTCCCCTCCCCCCTGCCCATACCAATATCGCGCCCGGATTGCGCACTAGTAGATTCGGAGCCCTGTATACGGTGGTGCGCTACCGTCATTTCAAAATGGAGGGGATTCACCTCCTTCGAGATCTTTTGACACCAGGAGATTGGATGGTAAAGCTGGATCTAAAAGATGCTTACCTGTCAGTCCCGGTGGACCCTCGTTCCAGGGACCTTCTCCGGTTCTTTTGGAGAGGAGGGTCTGGAGGTTCACTTGTCTCCCGTTCGGGTTGTCTTCAGCTCCTTGGTGCTTCACCGAACTGCTGCGTTCCGGTCGTGTCATGGTTGAGGAGTCGGGGTGTTCGCCTCATCATTTACCTGGACGACATCCTCCTGATGCACGAATCCAGGGCGGGTCTTCTGGAACATCTGCAGTGGACGGCGGACCTACTGACGGACCTCGGTTTCCTCCTCAACGCGGAAAAATCATGCCTCATCCCATCGCAGAGGATGGAGTTTCCTGGCTTTATGGTGGATTCGATCTCGGAATCCCTCAGCCTTCCAATGACGAAGTTACGTGCGATCCGCAAGGAGTTGAGACATGCTCGTCTTGTCCCTCACCTTTCATTACGTCACCTGGCCCGCATCATTGGACTCCTAGCATCTTCAATTCAGGCCGTGTTTCCAGCGCCGTTGCACTACCGTGCTCTCTAGAGGCTGAAGATTGCGCATCTTCGGACCGGTGCCTCCTTTGCGGACGTAGTGGTCTTGGTCTCGGAAGCCCGGGAGGAGTTGCGTTGGTGGATCGCCAATCTGTGTGGAATGGCAGGGCGATCTTCGGCTTCCTTCCGGAGTTGACCTTCGAGTCGGATGCGAGCCTCCAGGGATGGGGGTCTCATTGCAACGGAGTCTCCACGGGAGGATCTTTGTCGGCGGAGGAGTCTCTCCTCCACATCAACGCCTTGGAGCTCCTGGCCGGTTCCTTCGCGGTCAGGAGTTTCTCCAGTGGGATCGCCAATGCATGCATCAGGCTGCGGATGGACATCGTCTCGGCAGTCCGTTACGTCAACCGGTTGGGAGGTACCCACTCTGCAACCTTGGCGCGGTTAGCCAAGGAGTTTTGGTCGTCTTGCCTCTCCAGGGACATCATGGTGCAGGCGGAATACCTGCCGGGTCTGAGCAACGTCCGCGCGGATTGGAACTCTCGCTACCTGTCGGATGGCAGCGATTGGCAGTTGGATCCGGAGGTGTTCTCGGCAATTTCGGACATGTGGGACCTGATGACCATCGATCTCTTTGTTTCTCGGCTCAACCGGCAACTCACCCGGTTTTACAGTTGGCGTCCGGATCCGGAAGCAGGGGCGGTGGACGCGTTCCTCCAAGACTGGTCGACTTCCCGCCTTTACGCTTTTTCCCCGTTCGCAATGGTCCCGCGGACTCTCCTTCGGGTTCGTCGCCATCGGGCGGATTTGGTACTGGTGGTCCCGTTCTGGGGGTCTCAAGACTGGTATCCTACGTTGCTGGGGATCCTAGTGGAGGTACCTGTTCTTCTCCCGTCTCTCGTGGACCTCCTTCGCAACCCTCAGGATCTTCTCCTGCTCGGCGGTTCCCTTTGGCTGTTGGCGTGCCGGATCTCAGGACACCTGGAACTGTCGATGGCATTTCGGAGGCGACTCAACAGTTACTGGACAACGCATGGGCTCCCGGCACCAGAAAGTCTTATCGGGCAGCCTGGAGAAATTGGGCTAGCTGGGGCTTGGAACGGGACTTGGATCCCGTTTCAGCACCTGTAGCTCACCTTTTGCAGTTCCTCACCTCCCTTTTTGAGGCAGGTAAGGCGTACCGGACCATCAACCTCTTCAGGTCGGCTATTTCCACTGCCCATCAGGGTTATAAAGGCGTCCCTGCGGGTCAACATCCTTCGGTTTCTCGCCTTTTGAGGGGTTCTCGGTTGGTGCGCCCTCCTCGCCCTCGTTTTTTCGACTACCTGGGACGTCTCTCTGGTGTTTCCTTTTTGTCCTCTTGGCCGGAGAATTCGGCTCTCTCTTTGAGACAGTTGTCCGCTAAATTGTTGGCGTTGTTTTGTCTTATTTCTTGCAGACGGGTCTCGGATGTTCGGGCCCTCGACTTTGGCGCACGTCCTTTTACCCCGGAAAGGCGTCACTTTCAACATTTCGCGTCGCACCAAGACTTACATCAATTCTGTCTCCTATCCCAGTTTTCCTTCTGCTCTGATTTTGTGTCCTGTGGCTTGTCTGAGAGAATATGAGTCCAGGACTAGAGCCCATCGTTCTTCGATTGGAGGACGTTTTGCGGTTGGCTGATTGGTCTCATGTTACCACGTTTAGGGAATTTTATTTTCGTCCCCCGTCTCATTTGTTTTCTTCTATTATAGATCGGCTTTGAACTTGCAATATGAGCCTCCGTGTCTTGCTGTAAAACTTAATGATTTTCCTATTTCATGACGTAAAGTCATAGTTTTATTAAAGACACGGAGGCGAGTATTGCCCGCCCTGTTCCCGCCCTTGGGTCGCCTCACGGTTTTTTATTGCAGTGGATTTTTTCCTTGTTTTTCTGATGATGGTCGTTTTTTGTTAATATTGTTATTGTTATGGTTGTACCTTTTAGTGTTACTGTTCTCAGATCTTTTATGCTCTTATTATTTATATTATTATTATAATGCTTATTATTATTATCGTATATTGTTGATCTGTCATTCTATCCCTGTCATGTATGTTTGAGTACTGGGATTTCCGGATGTGACGGGTCTTGACGTGTATGTTTCACCTGGGCCTATGGTCTGTTCTCTTTTTCAGGTTGAAGGTCGATTCGGAATTCGGTGCCGTTTTTCTGGCTGAGTTGCCACGGTGTCTATGGTTCTACGTAGTTCTGAGTTTACAGAAGTTAGCCAGGGTGGCTCGATTTTGCGGTTTGGTGGACCTGAATGGTGGTCGTTCCTCGGGTCCAGTTCCGGTTCCAGTTTCAGTTACGGTGTTATGGATGGTGTCGGATACAAAGAAAGAGGAGGATTCTGAAGAGGAGCCGATTGATATAGGATCTGAGAGGGGAGGATCCTTTGTTGTTATGATTATGTAAATTTCTTCTTTGCTGCTATTGGTGGAAAGTAAAGAAGGAGATAGCAATACTCGCCTCCGTGTCTTTAATAAAACTATGACTTTACGTCATGAAATAGGAAAATCATTAAGTTACATCCTGTATTATACTCCAGAGCTGCACTCACTATTCTGCTGGTGGAGTCACTGTGTACATACATTACATTACTTATCCTGTACTGATCCTGAGTTACATCCTGTATTATACTCCAGAGCTGCACTCACTATTCTGCTGGTGCAGTCACTGTGTACATACATTACTTATCCTGTACTGATCCTGAGTTACATCCTGTATTATACTCCAGAGCTGCACTCACTATTCTGCTGGTGGAGTCACTGTGTACATACATAATTTATCCTGTACTGATCCTGGGTTACATCCTGTATTATACTCCAGAGCTGCACTCACTATTCTGCTGGTGGAGTCACTGTGTACATACATTACATTACTTATCCTGTACTGATCCTGAGTTACATCCTGGATTATACTCCAGAGCTGCACTCACTATTCTGCTGGTGCAGTCACTGTGTACATACATTACATTACTTATCCTGTACTGATCCTGCATTACATCCTGTATTATACTCCAGAGCTGCACTCACTATTCTGCTGGTGCAGTCACTGTGTACATACATTATTTATCCTGTACTGATCCTGAGTTATATCCTATATTTATTTTATTATAAAATTCTAAAACATAACAATAACATAATGTAACAATATTAATAACAAACATAATCATCATAAAATTTCAAACACAGCCAAACAATAAATAAAACTAACAATGGTCCAGCCACCCACTCCAATGCTAATGCTATTATCACACATATATACTAAATTACACAATATTGCTGTCACCACCAGACATCTGAGAAGCTCTGACAGACGTCCTTCAGAACCTCCTCCTTGAGGTTCCTTTTGTTTTGCTTTCATTTTCTCATCTCGTTAGCCTCTCTCAGCTGTCATGTAGTTGCACTGATTGCATCCCTTTAAATCCCTTCCCATACTGCATCACTTTGCGGTTTATATTACTTCCTGGAGTGTGTGCATGCTGATCCTACTTCTGAGTCTTCTACAGATAAGTTTTGTTCATTCATTTGTGTTTTCCTATTTGCTGGATCCCAGGTGACCCTGACTCCCTCCGTATCAAGTGTAGGGAGCCGGTGGTCGTGTCCCCTCACTATTATAGGGTGTTCAGGTGTTATACAGTCGAGCTACGAGGATATGCGATCATCTACCATTGAGATTTTCGCATAGGCTGAGCAGTTAGGGAGAGAGCCAGGTCTGTTGCAGGGCTCTCCCTTTTGTTCCTTAGTTTTGGATCCAGTCAGTCGGATCTTTATTTTGTGTCTTCTAGTTTTCTGTACACCTTCCGTGACAATTGCATTATATACACCAACTACACACATACAGTAAGGAACCGAAGTATTTGAACACCCTGCGATTTTGCAAGTTCTCTCACTTAGGAATCATGGAGGGGTCTGAAATTCACATTGTAGGTGCATTCCCACTCTGAGAGACAGAATTTTTTTTTTAAAAATCAGGAAATCACATTGTATGATTTTTAAAGTATTTGTCTTGCACTGCTGAACATAAGTATTTGAACACCTGAGAAATTCAGTGTTAATATTTGGTGCAGAAGCCTTTGTTTGCAATTCCAGAGGTCAAACGTTTCCTGTAGTTCTTGACCAGGTTTGCACACACTGCAGGAGGGATTTTGGCCGACTCCTCGAAACAGATCTCCTTTAGATCTGTCAGGTTTCGGGGCTGTTGCTGAGCAACACAGAGTTTCAGCTCCCTCCAAAGATTTTCTATTGGATTTAGGTCTGGAGACTGGCTAAGCCACTCCAGAACTTTGATATGCTTCTTACAGAGCTACTCCTTGGTTATTCTGGCTGTGTGCTTCGGGTTGTTGTCATGTTGGAAGACCCAGCCACGACCCATCTACAATGCTCTGACCTCTGACTCTGAGAGAAGGAGGTTGTTGCTCAAAATCTCACAATAAATGGCCCCATTCATCCTCTCCTTAATACAGTGTAGTTCTCCTGTCCCCTTCGCAGAAAAGCACCCCCAAAGCATGATGTTACCCCCCTTGCTTCACAGTAGGGTTGGTGTTCTTGGGATGCAACTCATCCTTCTTTTTCCTCCAAACGCGATGAGTGAAGTTTAGACCAAAAAGTTCTACTTTGATCTCATCTGACCACATGACTTTCTCCCCGGCCTCCTCTGGATCATCCAGATGGTCATTGGCAAACTTCAGACAGGGCTGGACATGTGAGGACTTGAGCAGGGGAACCTTCCATGCAATGCATGATTTGAAACCATGACGGCGTAGTGTTCTACCGACAGTGACCTCTGAAACTGTGGTCCCAGCTATCTTCATGTCATTGACCAGCTCCTTCCTTGTAGTTCTGGGCTGATTCCTCACCTTTCTTATCATCAGTGATACCCCACGAGAGGCTTGGAAATTGCCCCATAGCCCTTTCCAATCTTGTGGAGGTCCACAATTTTGTCTCTGGTGTCTTTTGACAGTTCTTTGGTCTTGCCCATGGTAGTAGTTGGAGTCTGACTGGATGTGGGGTGGACAGGTGCCTTTAAAGAGCTCAGACAGGTGCTAAAGGGTTTCTGTCACCAGATTTAACCCTATTAATCTAGCTGAAATAAGCGATGTGCTAATGTCAGCTAAAACTAACTAGCCTATTCCTACTTTTATCTATGCCCCGTTACGCCAGAAATCTAACTTTTATAATATGCTAATTAGCCTCTAGGAGCAGAGGGGGCGTTGTTCCTGCTCCTAGAGGCTCCGTTCTCCCACCTTTGTCGCCTCCCTCCAAGTCCTGATTGACAGGGCCAGGCAGCGCTCGCATCTGTCTGTCAGCCCTGTGCTCTGGTGAAATCTCGCTCCGTTCCCACCTTTGTCTCCTTCCTCCAAGTCCTGATTGACAGGGCCAGGCCAGAACTGCCTGCCGGATCCGGAAATCCGTATGCAAACGGATATTATTTGTAGACGGGTCCGGATGCGGATCCGTCTGACAAATGTATTGAAATTCCGGATCCGTCTCTACGGTGTCATCTGGTAAAACGGATCAGGTATATATATTTTTTTCGCATTTTTAAAGGTCTGCGCATGCTCAGACTAGGAAACCGGATCCGGTTTTCTGGAACACTTGGTACCGGATCCAGCATTAATACATCTCAATGGGAATTAATGCCATAAACGGACATCCTGATGCATACTGAACGGATTACTCTCCATTCTGAATGCATTAGGATAAAACGAAAGCGTTTTTTTTTCCGGTATTGAGCCCCTAGGACGGAACACAATACCGGAAAAGAATAACGCTAGTGTGAAAGTACCCTAACCTGATCAAACGCTTTTGCCTGATCCAAGGACAGAAAGTGCCCCTTCCAGTGACCTGCCCTACTCTGCTCCACCACCTCTCGAACACTGACACAGCACTAAACGTACTGCGGCCTGGAACAGAGTAATGCTGGGCATCCGAAAAGAGTCGGGGTGCAAATTCACCAGCCGATTAAACAGCACCTTTGCCAGAATCTTTCTGTCCACACCGAGAAGCGCTATGGGACGCCAGTTCTCAATGCGAGATGGATCTTTACCCTTGACAAGATGATCAGGGCTGACCTCCTCATTGACTTTGGCCCGAGTGCCCAAGAACAGACGCTCAATAAGTACTTCAGTCAAGAGGGGAACCAAGGTGTCCATAACGGTCTTATAGAACTCCGATGTTAAGCCACCCGGACCCGGCGACTTAGCAGATCATATAATAATACACTTCTTGGAAGTAGTCCCCCTCTACCCCCCTCATGTCTTGGTTTCGGTCATTACTCTTTAGGTACTCTCTTTTAGACCGCGCTGATCTATAGGACACACGGACTGACATTTTATGTAAACAGAATTCAACAGAAACCTATTAAACTCTGGGAACTGTAGAATGTATATGACTTATTGCCGGGCTGAGTCTCTCACATCTTCTCCTCGTTACGTTCCCAGGCAATTATTTATAACTCCTAAATATAGACATAAAATATTTCTAAAAACATCCAAAGGGAAGAAATCTGACATGTGTGTAACCTAAAGACACCCAATAACCTATGTGATGCACAAACTACAATACCATGGATATGTTTCTCACCTCCCTGCGGGCCCTGATGTTTGCCAGTGTGTCCTGATATTTACAGGGATATCACCATCCAGCCTCCTCAGAACCTCAGGTTAGGGGACCTCTCTGTGTGTAGTGTTTTTGTACATTTTAGTTCCTGACCTCACTCTTGCCATGCTCTGTCACCTTTGCTATGGACTCTCTTTTACTGACCTTGGCCCCGAGGTCCCTGCCCAATGTCCTGGATCATCCCAGGTATATCTGTGGTTTGGTACCTTCGCGTTCCTGACTTATAGCTCTACCCTCATCATCACCTCTCTGTCTCTCTACTTTGAGTTGTGACCTGGGGATCTGATCTGGAAAGTCTATACCTCCATGGATAGGTTAAAGGTGAAGAATAGGGAGAAATGTTCTTAAATTCTGCGCCTCAGTTAGTGAGCACCAAACTGGTTGTGGTATTGAGAGCCCCCAGTTTTGTTGAGTTCTTCACTAGAGCCATGCGCAGTATTGTACGTTAGATCGAAATATTAATGCAGTATTATAGTTACCAAAGGGACGCAATAAATAATAAAGCTGAAAAGGACATTAAGCGCTCATGCACACTTTTTAAATTTTTATCCGCATCTGATCGGCATCAGAGAGGTGGACCCATTAACTTCAACGGACGTTCTGTTCCACAAAATGTGGAATACACATGGGCGCTATCCGTGTTTTGCGGATCAGCAATTTGTGGGCCGCAAAACAGGCAACGGTTGTGTTGCAGACAGATCTCCCCTCACAATGCCCTGCCCAAATACCTTTTGCCATAATATATAACCCCTAAAATTAGGTGTAAATTCTGTATAATGGAAACTCTATTAACCCTATATGAGGATGTTATAGCCGCCATTGTTGACCTCACCGTTTCTCATAACAGCATATTTAAAGGGTTGTATAATCTCAGACATTGGGGACATAGCCTAGCTATATGACCCCAATGTGTAAGATGGGAATGCCCCTTTAAAGAGAGTCTGACCACACGAAACTGCTGACAGCACTAGGTATCTGCTGGAGAGAGCAGGACAAACATACCTTTCAAGGAGCCTTTATTATCAGGGGTAGTGAAAATATGAACTTTCATTCCACTAGACTCTGCTTCTCAAAGTCCCCAGGAGGTGGAGCTTCACTGTGAAGTGCTTTCTGCATTGAGATGATTCCCAGCCCCTCTGCTCTGAGTGACAGCTGTAGTGGTCTCCTAGTTGGATGCTACAACTGTCACTCAGAAAAAATGGAGGTGGGCTATGAAGTCACTAATGTGGAGAGCACTTTACAGTGAAGCTCCACCTCCTAGGTGCTTGCAGGAGCAGAATCTGGCAGAATAAAACTTAATATTCACACTACTCCTGTAGTGTGAGAAAACCTCCACAAAAGGTATCTTTCTCCTGCTCCCCAGCCCCTATCTGTCAGCAATTTAACATGTTCAAAACTGCTTACAGATTCCCTGTGAAGCCATACAATAGAATCTCTATGATTAACTCTTCTGTCCTAGAGCATCCCGCCCTGTAAACGAGCACAGGGTGGTAATTGCTGTCATCCATTTTGGAGTTATATGGTTGAGTTCTTCTGGTCACCTACCTATACACAGACATGACTGTCTCTCTCCTCCTCTTTCAGTCTTATATACTGTACATCCATAGAGGCATCTCTTTGTTTTCTGCCTTGACTGTAGTTACAGTAGTATACATGGAAGAATATGAGATAATAACAATGGGGCTATTGTTGTGAGACTTGGTTCTGAAGACTCTTTAGTTCTGCACCAAATTTGTTCCTCTAG
Source organism: Bufo gargarizans (assembly GCF_014858855.1). NCBI lineage: Eukaryota > Metazoa > Chordata > Amphibia > Anura > Bufonidae > Bufo > Bufo gargarizans. Next base: position 524,257,865 of record NC_058083.1, on the reverse strand, counting down.
GTGTCTCTGGTTGTGGAATGCAGATATTGTCCCTGGTCAAATTTAAACCCAGAACCCCATATGCTGCAAGACAATCACTGAGCCACCACGTGTAGCAAAGATCCTTTAATATGGCAACTGGTTGTGATGTTTCATAGAGGTCATACACAATGCAGGTCGAATGAGCCATTTTCCCAATAGAAAATCTTTCTCGGTGAGTTCTACTTTTCTCCACCCATCCCCCATTCCCTTGGATTAGAATGATTCATGTGTAGAAAAATCCCAATTATTCGCATAGGAACATGACCTTACGACACCTTCCTGACTTTATTATACCACTGAGACATAATTATAGCAGTGTGAGCTTCCTAAAAATGTCACGGATGATGATGGAGTCGGTGGAGGGGATTTATTGTAACTCCCCATCCATCATGTCCACCATCTTAGCTCTGACACAGTTTATCTAGTTCATCATCCTTTCCTATGTATTAATGTATATGGACACATTTGCACAGAATATTTTTTTTATTATTCATGTGATTCTTTTGCAAAAGGAAGGAATTTTCAATTTTTAACTGCAGAGTGAGTGCAAGTCCTTCACCTAGCTGGTGCTGCGGCTAAATCTGACATAAATTGGTCAGATTTCTGCTCCTGTTTCTTGCAGTTCTCTCTGCTCTCCCCCTCCCTTCTTTCAGTGTTAGAGACAGCAGCGGGGAAGGGGAGGAGGTTGTACATGGCGAATGAGAAGAGTATGAAGAGCGTCCAAAGAGGGCAGCTTAGACAGACAGCTTGTAAAGGGCTGGCAACAACCGCCCTAAAATGTAACGTGATTGTCCACATTATTTTTAATGGATTAAAATGTTTGGATGTGTTTTCTGGGTTTTTGTTCGGGAAGGGAAGATTGTGGCTCTTCACTGGGCACATTTCGGTAACAGAGGGGAGAGGAGACTCCTAGTGACAGGAACTGTTTGTGGTGACATCACTAGGAGGAGGAGCTATAACTAGAGCTTTTAAACCGGATGTTTCCCACCAAAAGTGTCGTAGTAGCTATTGAGAGGGGTGGTGTCCTCGTGGCAAAATTAACATGAAAGTCCACACCACAGCTCCTGGCAGGAGGTCTGGAAGAGAGGGACTGAGAGCAGCTGTCCCTAGTAAATCCTTGTTGTCACACTGGGCTCCAGATACACAGGGGACAAACCTTCATCATGTTCTGTGTCACCATGTTCAAGCAATGTGCCGACATTCCCACCTAAAAGACCCGTAACCGTCATGTAGCAAGTCTCATTGCAGTAACTCAGGCAATTCACGTTGCACAAGTTCCAGGCTGTCATGTCTTCTTTCTGCGCCTGGTCTGAGGTCAAAATTGGTCTTGGCACCATAGTTCCAGTACTTGGCACAAGCGACTCCCGAACTTCACAAGTTTGAAGGGGTAAGGCAGCAGCATCCTGGACCCACAGATGCAGCAGTTATTATTGGGAAGGAGACGTCCATATGAGAAAAGTGTGAAACTAGGAGCAGGTGGTCATCTAAATATCAGGATCTTTTTAGTGACGTGTTCCTGGTTCCTCCTCTTTTTCTTTTCCTTCCCATTAGCTATGGTGGCTCAGTGACAGGCACTGTTGACTTGCAGCTCTGGATGTCTTGGGTTTGAATCCAACCTAAGACACCATCTGCATTCCATAATCCAAAAACATACAAATACTGTAGGTGAATTAAGACTGTGACCCCTTAGTTGGGACAGGTACATATATGAGTGAAGCTCAGTCTCTGTACAGGGCAATAGATCATGTAAGCAATAAATATATATAAATTAATAACTACTTCGGTCAGGTCTTTTTGTGGCTCGGCTTGCAGATTTGGTTCATGGTTCACTTTGCCATCCATGGTCTTCTGGAAAGTCTTCACCAACATCAAGGTTCTCACCTGCCGTTGTCTGCTCATAGTAACCAGGTCAGTGCTGTTCTTTGTCCCATCAAGCATAGTCTTAGATTAATTTTATTTATAAAGGAGAATAAATTATATTTAAAGACATTAAGCCCTTGAGGACATGCAATTTTCAGTTTTTATGTTTCTGTTATTTACTGGTTGCCTTCCCGGAGCCATCATTTTTTTTTATTTTTCCGTTCCTATAGCCGTATGAGGACTTGTTTTTTGCTGGAAAAGTTGTACTTTCTAACATCACTATTTACTGTTGCATGCAATGTTGTGGGAAGCTGTAAAAAAATTCAAAATGCAATTCCACCATAGTTTTATGGGTTTTGTTCCATATGCAGTAAAACTGTCCCGTGCCCTTCATTGTCCGGCTCAGGACGATTACAACAATGACACACTTGTATTGTTTTTCCTGTGTGCTTTTTTCTGACCCCCATAACTTTTTTATACATATGTCTACGGAGCAGTTTGAGGGTTTATTTTTTGAAGGACAATCTGTACTTTTCATTGATACCACTTTGGAGTGTGTATGACTTTTTGATCACTTTTTATTCAATTTTTTAGGGTGATGAAGCAACCTCAGTTACGCCGTTCACCATATGGGATAAATATTTGTATATTTTAATACAGACGTTTTAGGATTCATTGATGCCTATGATGTTTATTTTTATTGTTTATTTTTATTTGGGGAAAGGGCGGTGATTATAATTTTATTTATATTTTTAAAACTTTTTTTTTTTTTTTTTACTTTTTAAAGGTTTCCTTAGGGAACTTGAACATGTGATCCTCAGACTGCTTCTCGCATAGACTCCAATGCATTAGGATTAAAGTTTATGAGAAAATTTGCTATGTTCCTACCTGCCACAGGCAGGGTCTTCATAGGAACATAGGGGGTCATTTATTAAGAACGGTGTTTTAGATAACCCCTGCACTGGCGTCGGCCTCTACTTCAGTAGATTAAGAACATATTCTACGCTTAAAATAGGCGTAGAAAATAATAAATGAGACGGGTCTGCCGGCTGGCCCCCTTCCCACCCAAGTAATGCCCCCTTTTTTTTAGACCTGGTGAGAGTGGGGAAAAGTCACAGATTGCGGCGGAAATAACCTTTACACTGCAATTTGCTACAGATATATGCCAGAAAACATATATGGCATATATCTGATAGTAAATGACCCCCAGGGATATAACGTCTCGCTGCCGCAGGGATATAACGTCTCGCCAGTAGGGGGAGCTGTTCCAGCTCTGGAGCATAATGCTCGTGGGTTTTCAGCCCTCACCTCTGGCTAAACCACATACATGGATGTACCTTTATATTTATATTCACCTATGTCCATATCATTACATGCATCCATAAATATAAATGAACCATTTACACCCTTTATGAACAAACACCTTTTTATATTCATCTCACCCATTCTAGAATGAATAACTTTTTTATGTTTCCACCAGCGTAGTAACACAGGATATTGATTTTTTTTTTGCAGGACTAGGTCCGGTTTCTAAATGTATCATTTTGGCGGATGTATATGTTTGGGATACATTTAGGATAAATCTTCAGCGTCTTTAAAACATTCTCACCTCTCCCCGTTCCTGGACTTCCCTCCATTCGTGGGAACTGACACAGATGATGCCTGGAAATGGAAGGAAGTGCAGGAACAGGGAGAGGTAAGTATTCTGAACCTCTCCTCTGAGGTCTGTAAAAGGGGTAGTTTGGGTCCATACAGTTGCAAGAAAAAGTATGTGAACCCTTTGGAAGGATATGGATTTCTGCACAAATTGGTCATAAAATGTGATCTGATCTTCATCTAAGTCACAGCAATAGACAATCACAGTCTGCTTAACCTAATAACACACAGAGAATTAAATGTTCCCATGTTTTTATTGAACACACCATGTAAACATCCACAGTGCAGGTGGAAAAAGTATGTGAACCCTTGGATTTAATAACTGGTTGAACCTCCTTTGGCAGCAATAACTTCCACCAAACGTTTCCTGTAGTTGCAGATCAGACGTGCACAACGGTCAGGAGTAATTCTTGACCATTACTCTTTACAGAACGGTTTCAGTTCAGTAATATTCTTGGGATGTCTGGTGTGAATCGCTTTCTTGAGGTCATGCCTCAGCATCTCAATCGGGTTGAGGTCAGGACTCTGACTGGGCCACTCCAGAAGGCGTATTTTCTTCTGTTTAAGCCATTCTGTTGTTGATTTACTTCTATGCTTTGGGTCGTTGTCCTGTTGCAACACCTATCTTCTGTTGAGCTGCTGCTGGTGGACAGATGGCCTTAAGTTCTCCTGCAAAATGTCTCTAAAAACTTGGGAATACATTTTTCCTTCGATGATAGCAATCCGTCCAGGCCCTGACACAGCAAAGCAGCCCCAAACCATGATGCCCCCACCACCATACTTCACAGTTGGGATGAGGTTTTGATGTTGGTGTGCTGTGCCTCTTTTTCTCCACACATAGTGTTGTGTGTTTCTTCCAAACAACTTTGGTTTCATCTGTCTACAGAATATTTTGCCAGTACTGCTGTGGAGCATCCAGGTGCTCTTGTGCAAACTGTAAACGTGCAGCAATGATTTTTTTGGACAGCAGTGGCTTCCTCTGTGGTATCCTCCCATGAAATCCATTCTTGTTTAGTGTTTTACGTATCGTAGATTCGCTAACAGGGATGTTAGCATATGCCAGAGACTTTTGTAAGTCAGACTTTTGTGTTTAGCTGACACTCTAGGATTCTTCTTCACCTCATTGAGCAGTCTGCGCTGTGTTCTTGCAGTCATCTTTACAGGACGGCCACTCCTAGGGAGAGTAGCAGCAGTGCAGAACTTTCTCCATTTATAGACAATTTGTATTACCGTGGACTGATGAACAGCAAGGCTTTTGGAGATACTTTTATAACCCTTTCCAGCTTTATGCAAGTCAAAAATTCTTAATCGTAGGTCTTCTGAGATCTCTTTTGTGCGAGGCTTCATTCACATCAGGCAATGCTTCTTGTGAAAAGCAAACCCAGAACTGGTGTGTGTTTGTTATAGGGCAGGGCAGCTGTAACCAACACCTTCAATCTCATCTCATTGATTGGACTCCGGTTGGCTGACACCTCACTCCAATTAGCTTTTGGAGATGTCATTAGTCTAGGGGTTCACATACTTTTTCCACCTGCACTGTGAATGTTTACATGGTGTGCTCAATAAAAACATGGTAACATTTAATTCTTTGTGTGTTATTAGGTTAAGCAGACTGTGATTGTCTATTGTTGTCACTTAGATGAAGATCAGTTCACATTTTATGACCAATTTGTGCAGAAATCCATATAATTCCAAAGGGTTCACATACTTTTACTTGCAACTGTATATAGGTCTGGACTGTATACAGTGAGATCTCATCTGAGGTCTGTAAACAGGGGAAAAATGGTATGGGGTCTGGTCTATAAACAGGCAGGTCTAGGGTCTTTATAAAGCGCTGGTTTAGGCTGGGGCTCTGTATAAAGTCTCTATTAAGGAGGACCTGGTTTTGGATCTTTATTAATGGGCATCTGGTCTTGATCTGTAAACAGGGGAGTTTTGTCTGGCGTTTATAAAAACAAGGTCTACACAAAGGGGGTCTGAATGAACAGGGAGTCTGATCTGGCAACTGTATTAAGGGGGATCAGATCTTGGATATTTATCAATAGAGACCTGGTCTAGGGACTGTATAAAGGCTGGTCTGTGGTCTGTCTACAGGGGGCCCGGTGTGAGGTCTGCATAAGGGCTGGTCCGAGGTCTGTATCTGTGTACAGAGGATCTGAGGTCTTTATAAGGGTTGGTCTGGGGTCTGTATACAGGGGGCCAGTCTGATGTCTGTATACAGGGGCCTGGTCTGGAGTCTGTATATAGGGGGTTCGGTATGAGGTCTGTATACAATGGGGATTGGTCTGAGGTCTGTATAAGGGCTGGTCTGGGGTCTGAATACAGGTGGGACTGGTCTGAGGTCTGTATAAGGGTTAGTCTAGGGTCTGTATACAGGGAGGTCTGGTTTCAGCTCTGTATAATGGCTAGTCTGGAGGCTGCATAAAGGGGGGTCCGGCCTCAGATCTGTATAAGGGCTAGTCTGGAGGCTGCATAAAGGGGGGTCCGGCCTCAGATCTGTATAAGGGCTGGTCTGCAGTCTGTATACAGGGGACCTGGTCTGAATAAGGGCTGGTCTGGGGTCTATGTACAGGGAGTCCGATCTGAGGTCTGTATAAGGGCTGGTAAGGGGTCTTTATACAGGGGCCCAGTCGGAGGTATGTATAAGGGCTGGTCTGGAGTCTGTATACTGGGGGTCTGGTCTGAAGTCTGTATAAGGGTTGGTCCGGGATCTGGATACAGGGGGTCCAGTCTGAGGTCTGTATGAGGGCTGGTAAGGGGTCTTTATACAGGGGCCCAGTCGGAGGTATGTATAAGGGCTGGTCTGAAGTCTGTATAAGGGTTGGTCTGGGATCTGGATACAGGGGGTCCAGTCTGAGGTCTGTATGAGGGCTGGTAAGGGGTCTTTATACAGGGGCCCAGTCGGAGGTCTGTATAAGGGCTGGTCTGGAGTCTGTATACTGGGGGTCTGGTCTAAGGTATTTATTTTTGGCTGGTCTCGGGTCTGTATACAGGGGTTTAGTCTGAGGTCTGCATAAGGGCTGTTCTGCGATCTGTGTACTGGGGGTCCAGTCTGAGGTATGTATTTTGATTGGTCTGGGGTCTGTTTATGGGGGGTCTGGTCTGGGGTCTGTATTTATCTAGGGGATCTGGTATGGGGTTGAGGAGGTCTGGGGGGATCTGTACTCGTTCATGGTTGTTTGACGTCTGTATATAGGAGGTCCAGAGTCTGCATTAGTTTAGGGGGGTGTGCGGTCTGTATGTGTTTAGGGGGTCAGAGAGGGCTCATATGTAATATTTATTCTTCAAATGCCATAGAATGGGGGCATGTCCTGTATAAAAGGTGGGGCATAATGCCCCAAAATGTTGCTTTCCATTCCCCTGGAATTTTCCTGATATCCCTTCTCATATATACAGTATTGACGACGGTGCCAACTGAATCCAATACAAGCCATCAGAACCGTGAATGCAGCTTTGGATGTGAACAGAGCACAACAGTTCGTGTAAGGCTACTACAAAACACAAGGCTCAGTGCAGTGACATCATGTGAGTCATCTGTAATTCCACGCTCTTGTTCCCGGGGGGGGGTCAGGGAAGGTTATGCCCATTTGCTGTCAAGATGGAGACCTGCGCGGTTTTTATTTTTTGTGTTTGCCGATATTAAGGGCCTTGTTGTCTTCTCCTGGTAATAATCAGTTACTGTCGCAATGGCCCAAGCATTTGTTCAGAGAGGCGCGTTGACTGCCGAAACGAGAACTTATCCCCGTAATCCTTTTTCACATCAATACAGGCGGATTGGAGCGAGCTGTGGAAAAAATTCCTGTCTATTTTCAGAAACAGATAAAAGCGTCGAGATTACACGTTGCGAGTCTCAGACAGAAAACTGATGGAAAAATCCATGCACCGGTGTCACTGACCCCCCCCCCCCCCCTCCGCCTCTCATCCTAATGAAATTCACAATCTTGTTTTTCGCCCCCCCCCCCCCCCATAAGATCTGGATGCTTTAATAACATCTGCACAATGTAAATGGTCATTTTCAAAAATGTTTAGACGACTTGGACGGACAGGAATTTTTTATTTTTTTCATTTTTTTTTTGTTTTGGAAAACGTTAAATCTATTAAGTCATGTTCGCTGATGGACGCCACAACGTAAATCAAACAAAATGATCCCCCCCCCCCCACACACAGCTGCGCTCACATCTTTATTACAGGTTCTTGGTGGTCCGGGGTTTGGAAGTGTTTTACTGTGCTGGATGTAAGAGTCTTTCCAAATGGACCCAGCTTTCCCAGGCTCCAGATTGGCATTAGTGTTCCTCTGCAATACAAGAGGAAGTGAGGTATCATAGATTTGATATACAGAAGACTGGGAAAGCTGGGTGACACCAGTAAAGAGGTGGTGGATACATTTCACCCAGCTTTCCTAGAAGCAGCTGCATCCATCATCTCAGAATATATCCATCATCACCCAGCTTTCCTAGAAGCAGCTCCATCCATCATCTCAGGGTATATCCATCATCACCCAGCTTTCCTAGAAGCAGCTGCATCCATCATCCCAGGATATATCCATCATCACCCAGCTTTCCTAGAAGCAGCTGCATCCATCATCTCAGGATATATCCATCGTCACCCAGCTTTCCTAGAAGCAGCTGCATCCATCATCTCAGAATATATCCATCATCACCCAGCTTTCCTAGAAGCAGCTGCATCCATCATCTCAGGATATATCCATCATCACCCAGCTTTCCTAGAAGCAGCTGCATCCATCATCCCAGGATATATCCATCGTCACCCAGCTTTCCTAGAAGCAGCTGCATCCATCATCTCAGAATATATCCATCGTCACCCAGCTTTCCTAGAAGCAGCTGCATCCATCATCCCAGGATATATCCATCATCACCCAGCTTTCCTAGAAGCAGCTGCATCCATCATCTCAGGATATATCCATCATCACCCAGCTTTCCTAGAAGCAGCTGCATCCATCATCCCAGCATATATCCATCGTCACCCAGCTTTCCCAGACTACAGACTTAACAGTCTGACCAGAGGATGCTTTACTGCCTGAGTAGGCTGGTTTGCCATACAGAAAACTGGGAAAGCTGGGTGAGACCCATAAGAAAGCTATAATGGCAGACATATCCCACCCAGCTTTCCTAGAAATAGATCGAATGCACTGAAAGCTGATTAAAAACACAGAGACTTCAATCAGTTTTTCTTCCAAAAATCAAAAGATCACCCGGCTTTCCCAGGGTCCAGATTGGCAAATCTGCCTAGTGTTGCAGCATGACAAGAGCAAGTAAAGTATCATAGATTTGCTACATAGAAGACTGGGAAAGCTGGGTGACACCACTAAAGAAGAGGCAAGCAGAGGCGGACACATTTCACCCAGCTTTCCCAGACTTAACAATCTGACCAGAGGATGCTTCACTGCCTGAATAGGCTGCTTTTCTGTACAGGCGACTAGGAAAGCTGGGTAAGACCCATAAGAAAGCTATAGGGGAGGACATATCCCACCCAGCTTTCCTAGAAATAGATATATCATCTATTAAAAACACAGGGGGTCATTTATGATTAGAAGTACGCCACTTTTTGGTGGACTTCTGTCACAGATTCGGCCACAAATCCCCTTTGTGATTTTTCGCCACTTTTACAAGATGGCGGAAAAAGGGGGCATGGCATGGGCAGGGAAGGGGGTGGGCTGGCTGTCCCGTCTTATTTATCATTTTCTATGCCGGTTTTTGGTGTAAAAAAATAACTTAAATCTAGGCCAGCAAGGGAGCTCACGTAGATTTAAGCAAGTTGCACAGCCAACTCCTAAGTTATGTAGAGGCCAGCGCCAGCGCAGGTCTAAAACGCTGGTCATAATAAATGACCCCTACAGAGACTTAAATCAAATAAAAAAAATCACCCAGCTTTCCCAGGGTCCAGAAAGGAAAGTCCACCCAGTATAAGGGCAGAGGATGCATCACTGCCTGAAAATACTAATTTGCCATACCGGATTTGGAAACAGCTGGGCGAGACCCATATAATAGGAGACATATCCCACCCAGCTTTCACACTACGATCATCTTCGTCCCCCTGGGCCTCCAATCAGAAGACAGCTGTGACGCTTCAAGTGCAGGTGAGGACTATAAGAAGAGGTGTCTGTGAAGGTTCTCATTTATCCAGGTCATGGTATAATGCCATTATCCTAATTGGAGTCAGTAGGTGATAAAGACTTCCCAGAGAAAGGTGTCAAGACAGCATTGTATGTGGCAGACAATAGAAACATAGAATGTGTCGGCAGATAAGAACCATTTGGTCCATCTAGTCTGCCCAATAGATGTCTAACCCCCCTGCTTCTATTTAAGCTTGGCTTCTCCATTTTTACGTAGATGGTCTCCTTCACACCTCGTTTGTATCAATCGGCCTCCTTATCCAAAACACGTAAATTCACAATTTTCTAAATTTGAATTTCTCTACTTTTAGGACAGATAGTGATACATCATAAAATGGTTATCAATCAACATTCCCCATATGTCTGCTTTATGTTGGCATAATTTTGTAAATGTCATATTTTTTTTTTTTAGGACGTTAGAAGGCTTAGAAGTTCATAAGCAATTTTTCAAATTTTCAACTAAATTTCCAAAACAATTTTTTTAAGCACCAATTCAGTTATGAAGTGATTTTGAGGGGCTTACGTAATGGAAACCACCCATAAATGATCCCATTTTAGAAACTAAACCCCCCCAATTATTCAAAACTGATGTTACAAACTTTGTTAACCCTTGAGGTGTTCCACAATAATTAAAGGAAAATGGAGGTAAAATTTCAAAATTTTACTTTTTTGGTAGATTTTTTATGTTAATAATTTTTTTCTTGCAGCACAGCAAGGGTTAACAGCAAACTAAACCTCAATATATATTACTCTAATTCTGCAGTTTACAAAAATACCCTATATGTGGCGGTAAACTGCTCTATGGGCACGTGGCAGAAGAAAAGGAGGAAAAGCGGCACTCACAGTTGTGTTGATAGTAGCTTTATTTAGGTAAAAACATGCTAGATGCGGGTCACTGCACAGCAATTCAGGACAACAGCCGTTTCGCACTAACCAGCGCTTTGTCAATCTTGTTTTTGTGTTGCCATTTTTTGAGAGCCCTATTTTTTTAGGCAATTGTCTTAGGTAGGGGCTTATTTTTTGCGGGATGAGATGACGGTTTGATTGGTACCATTTTGGGGTACATAAGACTTGGAATTACACTTTTTGTGAGGCAAGGTGACCAGAAAATAGCTTTTTTGACACTGTTTTTATTTTTTTTATTTTTACGGCGCTCACCTGATGGGTGGATCATGTGATTTTTTTTTAGAGCCTAATATGTCTACTTTTCTTTTTTTCCCTATTTTTAAAAAGATAATTAAAACTTTAGTTGGGAAAAGGACACTTTTTATTTTTTTACTTGAAACTTTTTTTTGTAGTTATTTTTGTAACTTCTTTTTTCACTTTATTTTTTGTCCCACTCTGGGACTTCAACTTTTGGGGGTCTGATCCCTATTACAATGCATTACAATACTTCTGTATTGTGATGCATTGGCTGTAAGTGTATTACACAGTGTAATACACTTACAGCTTCCTGCCTGTGAGATCCAGGGGGTTGGATCTCACAGGCTGTCATGGAAGGCAGCCACGATGCCTAAGGAAGGGATCGGGCTGCCTTACCTGCCATCGGGTCCCCGTTACAGCAGCGGTCAGCGCTGACCGCAGCACATGTGGTATCCTGCCGAGTGCGGGGTGTCCATCAGGTCCCCGCGCTGCTGTAACGGGGACCCGATGGCAGGAAAGGCAGCCCGATGCGAGGGCATTGCGATGCCGGCGCATACAGCAAGGGTGACTACTGGACCCCTGCAGCTGATCGGGCGGGCGCAGCTCCTGCGCCAGCCCAATCAGAGCACCGTAGCTGTACAGCGCTGGTATCCTACTAGTTAAGGGGGCTAGTATATATTTGTTTAGGGTCAAGTCTGCAGGTCTCTACTTTTTTGGGGTCTGGGTCTGTATTTACAAGGTCTGATCTTGAGTCTCTTCTCTGAGGGTCAGGCCTGAAATCTGTATCTAGGAGGTCGTTAATTTGTTTGGGGGGTCTGGTCTGGGGTGCACTCATTTTGAGATGGGATAAAGGGGATCATGTGCACTACTTGTGATTCGAGTGGCGTTAGTTGGGGTACCGGCTTACATAAAAGAGGGGGGCATATGTTATAAGATTTTTGTACATGGCCTCTTGGGCTGTCTATGACGTTTTGTGTGATGGATAATGGCGGTGTGTTCGCTGGGCTGGATTTTACAGGGCGCCTTGATCTGTTATTGTCCTGCAGCCTGTAATTCACGGCTCCACTTGCTTTCATGGATCACTTTAAATCAAGCAATATTCTGTATTTTCAGTGACTGATGGTTTCTGTGCTCTGTAATAGAATTATTTCTCACAGCTGCAGCTTTGGCGCTGATTAGAGGCGATCGTTCAATGTGTTTGTTTAATTTGGAACGGCTAAAACTATTCTATTTTTCCATCTTATAACAAAGACTGATTAGCTGGCAGCCGCACAGGAGGATAATGCACCGGAGGCTCTAGAGGATCACACAACAGAAGGCGGAAATAGAAACATACAAGCGTTCTACAGCACACTGATACTGCCAGTACCACAGATAATTCCACTAATCCGGCACCTGGTGGTCCAGAATTCTTAAGTCGGAAGTTATTTTATAATGTGGCAGTGGATGATTTTTAGGATTGCAATGGTGGGTCTGCAACAATGATCTATATTAGCAAATGGCATAGATAGATAGATAGATTATACACAGATATGATATAGATGATAGACAGATACAGAAAAAACAGACACAGTGAATTTTTGACTATCTGGTTTAGCTCTGTCTAGTCTGTTGTTTAAGTCTGAAAATTGCTTAGTCATCCCCATTGACTTGCATTGAGGCTCAATACAAGTCTATGGCAGACTGAAATTGGAATATCTTTTATGCTGTGCTTCTTCGTTCTAACCTCCCACTAGAAGGTTGTAGTTCAGCTTGAAAGTGTATAAAAGAAGAGCAGTCAAAGCCCCTAGTTGTCTGTAGATGCTAGTGTTTAGTAGGAGAGACTCTGCCAGACCGCATGAGTGACCAGAAGAAGATGATGAGATGGGGAAACTAATCCACAGAGCCTGAGTCACCAGCCCCTTGACCAGGGAGCCAACCAGAGGACTGAGCCACAGATCCTGGGCCACCAGCCTTTTGGCACCACATCTTACCATCCCTTCTGAAGAGCAGTGACATGTGTTGACACCTCAATGGTGACCAGGGGACCAAGCATAGCATTGGGGCCACCCCAAACAGAGCCACTGCATGTGGCACTGAGACTAGTTGTTTTAGTGATGTAATCCGGGGAGAAGGTAACTCTTATACTCCATCTCAGGTATTATTTACCTGAAAAGGAGCCCAGGTGGGGCTCAGTTCTTTAGATTTTATCAGTTGCTGAAGCAAGCCTATTGAAACTGTTGTGTCTGAGCCTTGAAGAGGACCTTTCACCTCTCCTGACACGCCTGTTTTAATAGCCCCATGCATTCCCCATCTAATACCAGTTCTGGAGCATCTATTCTTATGACTCTATGTTGTGCCCTTCCTTTATTACTATACTACTACTATACTATACTATTACTATACTAGACGTTATGAATGATTTGCTATTAGCCTTCAGTAACGGTACAGAGGGGAGGTAACCAGTTGGGGGCGTGTACCTGCACAGTCTGAAAATGGCAGCACTGATTGGATAGAGTCAGACTGTGCAGGTACACGCCCCCAACTGGTTACCTCCCCTCTGTACCCTTACTGAAGGCTAATAGCAATTCTTTCATAACTTATAGTGCAAATAATAAGGGTCCATTCACACGTCCGTGGTGTATTGCGGATCGGCAATACACCCGGCCGGCACCCCCCATAGAACTGGCAAGAATAGAACATGCTCTATTTTTTTTGCTGAGCCACGTCCCAGAAGTTCGGGGCCAAAGCCCAGAAGTTTGGGGCCGCGCTCCGGAAATGCGGATGCGGAGAGCACATAGTGTACTATCCAAATCGATTCCTGCCCCATTGAGAATGAATGCGTCCGCACCCGTTCCCGATATTGCAGAACGGATGCAGACCCATTTGCGGACGTGTGAATGGACCCTAAAGGAATGGAACAACATAGAGTCATTGAATAGATGCTCCAGAATTGTTATTACATGGGGAATGCATGGAGCTATTAAAACCGGAATGTGAGGAGCGGTGAAAGGTCCTCTTTAAATAACAAACCCGTGGAAAACTGAACTTCTAATCTGCTGGGGGGGGGGGGGGGGGGTTTCCATTGGCGTGACTACCATACTGTCTGGTGGATCGCGTCTCAAAATTGATAGATAGATGTGAGTTGGATAGACAGATAGATAGAGTACCTGTACACGTACAAGTATTATTGTGACTTGCTGTGACTTTGTCATGCGGTTCGGCTCTGCGGCATGCATGGATAAAGCACATAGAATCCATTTGTCTCACTTGTACGGCCATGAGGCTGAGGAAAGCCACAACAGTTTACTGTAAAACTGCAGGGTTTTGTTATACGGTTCTCACATCTCCACTACTATGTGCGGGGGGATTAAATCTATCAAGGGCCCGGGGCTGTTTAACCATTTTGGACCCCTCCATTTGCCCTGACCATCCCTGCTTCGTGTTCCACCCCATATAATTTTTATTAAAGAAAACTATACCACATATATAGTGTAACAACCCCAGCCCCACACAGTATACAGTATAACAGCCTCATAGTTTATAGTATACAATATAACAACCCACAGTATAACACTATACGGTATGCATTATATAGTATATAACAGCCCACCATATATAGTATATAGTATAACAACCCACAGTATACAGTGTAACACTTCACAGTATATAGTATAACACTACACAGTATGCAGTATATAGTATAACACCCCACAGTACATAGCATAACACCCCACAGTATATAGTATAACACCCCACAGTATACAGTATATAACACCCCACAGTATGCAGTATATAGTATAACACCCCACAGTATACAGTATATAGTATAACACCCCACAGTATATAGTATAACACCCCAAAGTATGCAGAATATAGTAGAACACCCCACAGTATGCACAGTATGCAGTATAACACCCCACAGTATGCAGTATATAGTATAACACCCCACAGTATACAGTATATAGTATAACAACCCCCAAAATATTCAGTATATAGTATAACACCCCACAGTTTACAGTATATAGTATAACACACCACAGTATACAGTATATAGTATAACACCCCACAGTATGCCGTATAACACCACACAGAGTACAGTATATAGTATAACACCACACAGTATACAGTATAACACCACACAGAGTACAGTATATAGTATAACACCCCACAGTATACAGTATAACTCCACACAGAGTACAGTATATAGTATAACACTAGTCTTGAGCAAGCACCAAAGTGCTCGGGTGCTCTGGCCGAACACATCAGTATGCTTGTGTGTTCTACCGAGCACAATGGAAGTCAATGGGAGAACCCCAGTCACCCCCTGTTTGGAAGAGAAGAGGGTGTCTGGTTCATAAAAAAAAAAAGGGTAAAAAATGGATGGAAACCCCATCAAAATGGTTTGGAAACAGCATTAAGAAGATAGCTGGATGCGTCTTAGACTCCTATTATGTACAACATACAATAGACAACCACACAAAGGCTATATGCCAAAAGCTAGGTATGTGCAAGCCATCCATCTATCCATGAGACAGATAACAGCCTTGTGCACTATGAGACATTCCAAACCATCTCTCATCTGTCTGAGAAACAGTAAACCTCAAAGTTATTTTGCATCTGTTGGATGGCTTGGGTGGACCTGTGCACCTAGATCAATATCATTAGGGCGACAAAAAGTTTTCTGATTGTCCTAACATGATATTCAATAACCTTTCTATACAGTTTTGTCATGTAAAAACTCATTTGCATAAACATGGGCATATGGGAAAGACATGCAAATGAGCAGAATCTGCCTTGAAGACCATGAAGACTTATGACAAGAGTAGACTAATAGATGTTCATAACTCAATAGCGCCATCTATTGGTTTCATAGTCTTCTGACAAGAATATTAGACTATGAGTCTTATGACAAGCTTATTAGTGTAGCCTTTTGCATGGAAAATTTGCAAAAAAAATTCATGATTAGAATATTCGCCAATAGATGGCGCTGTTCATAACTCAATAGCGCCATATATTGGTTTTCATAGTCTTATGACAGCTGAAAAACAAGGCAGATTCGGCTCATTTGCATGTCTTTCCCATATCCCCATGTTTATGCAAAATAGTTTTTACATGACAAACCTGTATAGAAAGGTTATTGAATATTATGTTAGGACAATCAGAAAACTTTTAGTCGCCCTAATGATATTGATCTAGGTGTGCAGGTCTACCCAAGCCACCCAACAGATGCAAAATAACTTTGAGGTTTATTGGTTCCTAGTCAGATCAGAGCTGGTTTGGAATGTCTCATAGTGCACAAGGCTGCCATTGTAAGGTATGCTGGCTGTTGTCTCATGGATAGATTGATGGCTTGCACATACCTGGCTTTTGGCATATAGCCTTTGTGTGGTTGTCTATTGTATGTCGTACATCATAGGAGTCCGAGATGCATCCAGCTATCCTCTTAATGCTGTTTCCAAACCATTTTGATGGGGTTTCCATCAATTTCTAACCTTTTTTTATGAACCAGACACCCATTTCTCTTCAGAGCAGGGGGTGCCTGGGGTTTTCCCATTGACTTCCATTGTATTAAATTGTACTCGAGCACCAGAAGTATTCGGCTGAGCACTCGGATCTGCCAAGCATAGCGATGCTCGAGCCGAACAGCAGTTCAGCCGAGCATGCTCACTCAACACCCCACAGTATACAGTATAACCCCACACAGAATACAGTATATAGTATAACACCCCACAGAGAACAGTATATAGTATAACACCCTACAGTATACAGTACATAGTATAACACCCTATGGTATACAGTATAGCACCCCACAGTATATAGTATAACACCCCACAGTATACAGTATAACCCCACACAGAATACAGTATATAGTATAACACCCCACAGAGAACAGTATATAGTATAACACCCTACAGTATACAGTACATAGTATAACACCCTATGGTATACAGTATAGCACCCCACAGTATATAGTATAACACCCCACAGTATACAGTATAACTCCACAGAATACAGTATATAGTATAACACCCCACAGTATTGTCACGGCTGAGGATGGGGGAAACCCTCAGCCGTGTGTCGGTGGAAGATGGTCGCTGCTTGACCAGGACCACAGGATTAGGGAGCAGGTCACCTCCTATCGCGTCCCTAATCCTGTGGTCCTGGTCAAGCAGCGACCATCTTCCACCAACACACGGCTGAGGGTTTCCCCCATCCTCAGCCGTGACAGTATGACCACAGTGGTGGCTCTCACTGGCAGAGAGAAAACACAGGAGGCTGCTCCAGCTAGCAAGGCTGAAGCAACCTACTGAGCCATGCCAAAGAGAGAGGCTATATAGGCCCAAGTGGCCACACCCAAGGGTTGGACACACCCAGTGACACACACAACCTGGGAAGGGAGTTAACCCTTCCAGCACCTGAGAAGGGAAACACCAACTTAAAAGGGAAGTGTCCAAAACACGAACACACTGTGGCTGTTGCCGCAGGCAACGACATGGGTGGCAACCGTGTCCTGGGAGTCAGCCCAAAGGCCGGGACAATGCCACCACATGTACACTAATAACCAAACGTTGCCACGGACAGCCACAGTGAAGGAACGATGTCGGTGCACACCAAAGATAAACAAAGTGCACACAGACATACAACCAAGTGCATAACATACACACACACACCTAACAAAAAGGTAGCTAGGTAAGTGGGAAAGCCAAGAGCTGTAATGGAGAAGTCCTCCTCTAGATTCTGAGGATATGTTATTATAAACAACAATGTATTCCTAGAAATATGTCCAGGTATTCACCTTGGGAAGGTAATTGCTCCACAAGAACGCACAGTAAGACTGTGTTGATCCAGTCATGCAGAGATTAGCCTCAATCCATCAGACGTAGTACAGGCTATATCATCAGAACTGTCTTAGTCAGTTGTATAACTAGTAGTTAGGTAGAGATAGTAGATTAGATGGTACTTAGTTTCTTACCGGTGACGTCTCGAAGCCGGTGACTGTTGGTTCCGTACCACAGCTACTACTCACCGCAATGTACGTCTCTACGATAACCCGCCGGCGTGCTCGCTTGCCACTAGCTGTCACGTTGTTTTGGCCAAGGATCGCGAGAAGAGACTTTCAGTTTCTGTCTTCGAATTGAAGGTAGAACAGTCCTGGGGATGTAGGACTTTGGAGCGCTCCAATTTTATTTATTCAGTCCATCCAAAGATGTTGTTCGATATTTCCAGTAAGTAAAGATGCAGGGGTGAATCACGCCAGATGCGTTTCGGGGACTTCTTTCCCCTTTCTCAGTGGCTCTTAAGATTGAAAACAAAAAAATATAATAAAACAAAATATGATTTGGCAAATAAAATAGAAAATTGTAAAAAAAATACAAAAAGAAAATACTAATAAAAGAAAAAAGAAAAGGAAAAATTGCAAAATAAAAGAGTGTTCACTGTTCCCTAAAAGTCTTTTTATGATCCCTTGGGGGATACATGATGTGGCAAAAATATATTTAAAAAATACTAGAAAAAAATAAAATAAAAAATACAAATAAAATAAAAAAAATTAAAAAGTGCAAAATAGTACAGTGTCCTTTGTCCCCAACAGTCTTTTTATGAGCTCTTGAAAAATTGTTGTAAACATTATTTTAATATTCCTAACACATAAAAAAGTTACAACTGTTCGAACCACCGCGTGCGCTTAATCACGAGAAAAAAAGGGTCTGTTCAGGCCTGGTTATTAAAGTGTTAACCAATAAGCGCTTTCCCCACTAGTAAGGGAAAATGCTTACTGGTAGAGTTGAGCGAACACCTGGATGTTCGGGTTCGAGAAGTTCGGCCGAACATCCCGGAAATGTTCGGGTTCGGGATCCGAACCCGATCCGAACTTCGTCCCGAACCCGAACCCCATTGAAGTCAATGGGGACCCGAACTTTTCGGCACTAAAAAGGCTGTAAAACAGCCCAGGAAAGAGCTAGAGGGCTGCAAAAGGCAGCAACATGTAGGTAAATCCCCTGCAAACAAATGTGGATAGGGAAATGAATTAAAATAAAAATTAAATAAATAAAAATTAACCAAAATCAATTGGAGAGAGGTTCCATAGCAGAGAATCTGGCTTCCCGTCACCCACCACTGGAACAGTCCATTCTCAGATATTTAGGCCCCGGCACCCAGGCAGAGGAGAGAGGTCCCGTAACAGAGAATCTGTCTTCATGTCAGCAGAGAATTAGTCTGCATGTCATAGCAGAGAATGAGGCTTCACGTCAGCCACCACTGCAACAGTCCATTGGCATATATTTAGGCCCAGCACCCAGGCAGAGGAGAGAGGTCCCGTAACAGACAATCTGGCTTCATGTCAGCAGAGAATCAGTCTGCATGTCATAGCAGAGAATCAGGCTTCACGTCACCCACCACTGCAACAGTCCATTGTCATAAATTTAGGCCCAGCACTAGTGTTGAGCGGCATGTCCCATATTCGAATTCGCGAAATTTTGTGAATATTCGAAAGAATATTCGTAAAATATTCGCGATTATTCAAATTCGTTATTATTTCGCATATGCGATAATTCGAATTTTCGCATCGCATAATACATATGCTATGCAAAATTCACATGTGCGCTAATGAAATCGCCTTACGAAGATTCGCAACTCAATTCAATCACTAATGTATGAATGCAATGCCCTTTGCCTCTGTTCTGGGACAAGTGTAGATATTCGCATGTGCGCTAATAAAATCGCCTTACGAAGATTCGCACCTCAATCACTTTCTAGGGAATGTGAGACTTTTGGGAATCAATCGAGATACAGTGGGGGGTGATGACAGTAGTTGACAGAGTACAGATCAATGTAATCTGTAAGGTGGAAAGTAAAATAAAAAATACGAATATTCGTAAATCGAATTTTACGAAGTTCTACGTATTCGCGAATATGGTGCTATACTATATGAATGCACAGGCCTTTGCCTCTCTGTTCTGGGGACAAGTGTAGATATTTGCATTTGCGTTAATAAAATCGCCTTACGAAGATTCGCAGCTCAATTCAATCACTAATGTATGAATGCAAAGCCCTTTGCCTCTGTTCTGGGACAAGTGTAGATATTCGCATGTGCGCTAATAAAATCGCCTTACGAAGATTCGCAACTCAATTCACTAATGTATGAATGCAAAGCCCTTTGCCTCTGTTCTGGGACGTGCCGATATTCGCATGTGCGCTAATAAAATCGCCTTACGAAGATTCGCGCCTCAATCACTTTCTAGGCAATGTGAGTAAGATCTGAGCTGTTGGACCTTTGGGAAACAATCAATTATATGTGTACTGTAATTTTGTGGGGGGGGGGGAAAAAAACAAAAAACGAATATTCGTTTTTACGAATATATAGCACTATATTCGAAATATTCGCGAAATCGCGAAGTTGCGATATTCGCGAAAAAAATTTGCTTTTCGAATATTCGCGCTCAACACTACCCAGCACCCAGGCAGAGGAGAGAGGTCCCGTAACAGACAATCTGGCTTCATGTCAGCAGAGAATCAGTCTGCATGTCATAGCAGAGAATGAGGCTTCACGTCAGCCACCACTGCAACAGTCCATTGGCATATATTTAGGCCCAGCACCCAGGCAGAGGAGGGAGGTCCCGTAACAGACAATCTGGCTTCATGTCAGCAGAGAATCAGTCTTCATATCATAGCAGAGAATCAGGCTTCACGTCAGCCACCACTGTAAGAGTCCATTGGCATATATTTAGGCCCAGCACACACACAGGCAGAGGAGAGAGGTCCCGTAACAGAGAATCTGTCTTCATGTCAGCAGAGAATCAGTCTGCATGTCATAGCAGAGAATGAGGCTTCACGTCAGCCACCACTGCAACAGTCCATTGGCATATATTTAGGCCCAGCACCCAGGCAGAGGAGGGAGGTCCCGTAACAGAGAATCTGTCTTCATGTCAGCAGAGAATTAGTCTGCATGTCATAGCAGAGAATGAGGCTTCACGTCAGCCACCACTGCAACAGTCCATTGGCATATATTTAGGCCCAGCACACACACAGGCAGAGGAGAGAGGTCCCGTAACAGAGAATCTGGCTTCATGTCAGCAGAGAATCAGTCTGCATGTCATAGCAGAGAATGAGGCTTCACGTCACCCACCACTGCAACAGTCCATTGGCATATATTTAGGCCTAGCACACAGGCAGAGCAGAGAGGTCCCGTAACAGACAATCTGGCTTCATGTCAGCAGAGAATCAGTCTGCATGTCATAGCAGAGAATGAGGCTTCACGTCACCCACCACTGCAACAGTCCATTGTCATAAATTTAGGCCCAGCACCCAGGCAGAGGAGAGAGGTCCCGTAACAGACAATCTGGCTTCATGTCAGCAGAGAATTAGTCTGCATGTCATAGCAGAGAATCAGGCTTCACGTCAGCCACCACTGCAACAGTCCATTGTCATAAATTTAGGCCCAGCACCCAGGCAGAGGAGAGAGGTCCCGTAACAGACAATCTGGCTTCATGTCAGCAGAGAATTAGTCTGCATGTCATAGCAGAGAATCAGGCTTCATGTCAGCCACCACTGCAACAGTCCATTGGCATATATTTAGGCCTAGCACACAGGCAGAGGAGAGGTTCATTCAACTTTGGGTAGCCTCGCAATATAATGGTAAAATGAAAATAAAAATAGGATTGAATGAGGAAGTGCCCTGGAGTCCAATAATATATGGTTATGGGGAGGTAGTTAATGTCTAATCTGGACAAGGGACGGACAGGTCCTGTGGGATCCATGCCTGGTTCATTTTTATGAACGTCAGCTTGTCCACATTGGCTGTAGACAGGCGGCTGCGTTTGTCTGTAATGACGCCCCCTGCCGTGCTGAATACACGTTCAGACAAAACGCTGGCTGCCGGGCAGGCCAGCACCTCCAAGGCATAAAAGGCTAGCTCTGGCCACGTGGACAATTTAGAGACCCAGAAGTTGAATGGGGCCGAACCATCAGTCAGTACGTGGAGGGGTGTGCACACGTACTGTTCCACCATGTTAGTGAAATGTTGCCTCCTGCTAACACGTTGCGTATCAGGTGGTGGTGCAGTTAGCTGTGGCGTGTTGACAAAAGTTTTCCACATCTCTGCCATGCTAACCCTGCCCTCAGAGGAGCTGGCCGTGACACAGCTGCCTTGGCGACCTCTTGCTCCTCCTCTGCCTTGGCCTTGGGCTTCCACTTGTTCCCCTGTGACATTTGGGAATGCTCTCAGTAGCGCGTCTACCAACGTGCGCTTGTACTCGCGCATCTTCCTATCACGCTCCAGTGCAGGAAGTAAGGTGGGCACATTGTCTTTGTAGCGTGGATCCAGCAGGGTGGCAACCCAGTAGTCCGCACAGGTTAAAATGTGGGCAACTCTGCTGTCGTTGCGCAGGCACTGCAGCATGTAGTCGCTCATGTGTGCCAGGCTGCCCAGGGATAAGGACAAGCTGTCCTCTGTGGGAGGCGTATCGTCATCGTCCTGCCTTTCCCCCCAGCCACGCACCAGTGATGGACCCGAGCTGCGTTGGGTGCCACCCCGCTGTGACCATGCTTCATCCTCATCCTCCTCCACCTCCTCCTCATCCTCGTCCTCCTCGTCCTCCAGTAGTGGGCCCTGGCTGGCCACATTTGTACCTGGCCTCTGCTGTTGCCAAAAACCTCCCTCTGAGTCACTTCGAAGAGACTGGCCTGAAAGTGCTAAAAATGACCCCTCTTCCTCCTCCTCCTCCTCCTCCTCCTGGGCCACCTCCTCTTCCATCATCGCCCTAAGTGTTTTCTCAAGGAGACATAGAAGTGGTATTGTAACGCTGATAACGGTGTCATCGCCACTGGCCATGTTGGTGGAGTACTCGAAACAGCGCAACAGGGCACACAGGTCTCGCATGGAGGCCCAGTCATTGGTGGTGAAGTGGTGCTGTTCTGTAGTGCGACTGACCCGTGCGTGCTGCAGCTGAAACTCCACTATGGCCTGCTGCTGCTCGCACAGTCTGTCCAGCATGTGCAAGGTGGAGTTCCACCTGGTGGGCACGTCGCATATGAGGCGGTGAGCGGGAAGGCCGAAGTTACGCTGTAGCGCAGACAGGCGAGCAGCAGCAGGATGTGAACGCCGGAAGCGCGAACAGACGGCCCGCACTTTATGCAGCAGCTCTGACATGTCGGGGTAGTTGTGAATGAACTTCTGCACCACCAAATTCAGCACATGCGCCAAGCAAGGGATGTGCGTCAAATTGGCTAGTCCCAGAGCTGCAACGAGATTTCGCCCATTATCACACACCACCAGGCCGGGCTTGAGGCTCACCGGCAGCAACCACTCGTCGGTCTGTTGTTCTATACCCCGCCACAACTCCTGTGCGGTGTGGGGCCTGTCCCCCAAACATATGAGTTTCAGAATGGCCTGCTGACGTTTACCCCGGGCTGTGCTGAAGTTGGTGGTGAAGGTGTGTGGCTGACTGGATGAGCAGGTGGAAGAAGAGGAGGAGGAAGCCGAGAAGGAGGAGGTGGCAACAGGAGGCAAAGAATGTTGCCCTGCGATCCTTGGCGGCGGAAGGACGTGCGCCAAACAGCTCTCCGCCTGGGGCCCAGCTGCCACTACATTTACCCAGTGTGCAGTTAGGGAGATATAGCGTCCCTGGCCGTGCTTACTGGTCCACGTATCTGTGGTTAGGTGGACCTTGCCACAGATGGCGTTGCGCAGTGCACACTTGATTTTATCGGATACTTGGTTGTGCAGGGAAGGCACGGCTCTCTTGGAGAAGTAGTGCCGGCTGGGAACAACATACTGTGGGACAGCAAGCGACATGAGCTGTTTGAAGCTGTCTGTGTCCACCAGCCTAAATGACAGCATTTCATAGGCCAGTAGTTTAGAAATGCTGGCATTCAGGGCCAGGGATCGAGGGTGGCTAGGTGGGAATTTACGCTTTCTATCAAATGTTTGTGAGATGGAGAGCTGAACGCTGGCGTGTGACATGGTTGAGACGCTTGGTGACGGAGGTGGTGGTGGTGGTGTTGGTGGTACATCCCCTGTTTGCTGGGCGGCAGGTGCCAACGTTCCTCCAGAGGCGGAGGAAGAGGCCGAGGCGGCAGCAGCAGAATAGGCCGAGGCGGCAGCAGCAGAAGAGGTAGCAGGGGGAGCCTGAGTGACTTCCTTGGTTTTAAGGTGTTTACTCCACTGCAGTTCATGCTTTGCATGCAGGTGCCTGGTCATGCAGGTTGTGCTCAGGTTCAGAACGTTAATGCCTCGCTTAAGGCTCTGATGGCACAGCGTGCAAACCACTCGGGTCTTGTCGTCAGCACATTGTTTGAAGAAGTGCCATGCCAGGGAACTCCTTGAAGCTGCCTTTGGGGTGCTCGGTCCCAGATGGCGGCGGTCAGTAGCAGGCGGAGTCTCTTGGCGGCGGGTGTTCTGCTTTTGCCCACTGCTCCCTCTTTTGCTACGCTGTTGGCTCGGTCTCACCACTGCCTCTTCCTCCGAACTGTGAAAGTCAGTGGCACGACCTTCATTCCATGTGGGGTCTAGGACCTCATCGTCCCCTGCATCGTCTTCCACCCAGTCTTGATCCCTGACCTCCTGTTCAGTCTGCACACTGCAGAAAGACGCAGCAGTTGGCACCTGTGTTTCGTCATCATCAGAGACATGCTGAGGTGGTATTCCCATGTCCTCATCATCAGGAAACATAAGTGGTTGTGCGTCAGTGCATTCTATGTCTTTCACCGCTGGGGAAGGGCTAGGTGGATGCCCTTGGGAAACCCTGCCAGCGGAGTCTTCAAACAGCATAAGAGACTGCTGCATAACTTGAGGCTGAGACAGTTTCCCTGGTATGCATGGGGGTGATGTGACAGACTGATGGGGTTGGTTTTCAGGCGCCATCTGTGCGCTTTCTGCAGAAGACTGGGTGGGAGATAATGTGAACGTGCTGGATCCACTGTCGGCCACCCAATTGACTAATGCCTGTACCTGCTCAGGCCTTACCATCCTTAGAACGGCATTGGGCCCCACCATATATCGCTGTAAATTCTGGCGGCTACTGGGACCTGAGGTAGTTGGTACACTAGGACGTGTGGATGTGGCAGAACGGCCACGTCCTCTCCCAGCACCAGAGGGTCCACTAACACCACCACGACCATGTCCACGTCCGCGTCCCTTACTAGATGTTTTTCTCATTGTTATGGTTCACCACAACAACAAATATATTATTTGGCCCAATGTATTGTATTCAAATTCAGCGGGATATAAATTTGAGGCCTAGTATTTAGGCGCTGGGTGACCGGTATGGATTTAGTGACAGAATTAGACTTGGAAATGCACAGAAGCGTGTGTGTGAAGTTATTCTGAATGACCCTATGTGCACCTTCAATATGATCTACCCTTTTAGGGATAGATTTCAAATAGCTCTGATATAGCAGAAACGACTAAATTATGAAATTGCTAAATTGGGAATTGTATTTCAACCCAGAACAAAAAATGTGCTTTGACGGACACTAAATAACTTTCCCAGCCACAACAGGACAGCGGTAACGAGAGATTTAGCGGGATATAAATTTGAGGCCTAGTATTTAGGCGCTGGGTGACAGGTATGGGTTTAGTGCCAGAATTAGACTTGGAAATACACAGTAGCGGGTGTGTGTGAAGTTATTCTGAATGACCCAATGTGCACCTTGAATATTATATACCCTTTTAGGGATAGATTTCAAATAGCTCTGATATAGCAGAAACCACTAAATTATGAAATTGCTAAATTGGGAATTGTATTTCAACCCAGAACAAGAAATGTGCTTGAACGGACACTAAATAACTCGCCCAGCTACAGCACTAAGGACAGATTTAGCGGGATATAAATTTGAGGCCTAGTATTTAGGCGCTGGGTGACAGGTATGGGTTTAGTGCCAGAATTAGACTTGGAAATACACAGTAGCGGGTGTGTGTGAAGTTATTCTGAATGACCCAATGTGCACCTTGAATATTATATACCCTTTTAGGGATAGATTTCAAATAGCTCTGATATAGCAGAAACCACTAAATTATGAAATTGCTAAATTGGGAATTGTATTTCAACCCAGAACAAGAAATGTGCTTGAACGGACACTAAATAACTCGCCCAGCTACAGCACTAAGGACAGATTTAGCGGGATATAAATTTGAGGCCTAGTATTTAGGCGCTGGGTGACAGGTATGGGTTTAGTGCCAGAATTAGACTTGGAAATACACAGTAGCGGGTGTGTGTGAAGTTATTCTGAATGACCCAATGTGCACCTTGAATATTATATACCCTTTTAGGGATAGATTTCAAATAGCTCTGATATAGCAGAAACCACTAAATTATGAAATTGCTAAATTGGGAATTGTATTTCAACCCAGAACAAGAAATGTGCTTGAACGGACACTAAATAACTCGCCCAGCTACAGCACTAGGGACAGATTTAGCGGGATATAAATTTGAGGCCTAGTATTTAGGCGCTGGGTGACCGGTATGGATTTAGTGACAGAATTAGACTGGGATATGGCCAAAAAATAAACAGACTATTGCTGGTTAAATGCACTTGGTGTGACAGCTTCACCCTGATGTAGGCTTTAGCCAAAAAACAACCACACCATTGAGGGTTAAATGCACTTGGTGACAGGCGCAGCTTGCCCCTGATTTAGTATATGGCCAAAAAATGAACAGACTATTGCTGGTTAAATGCACTTGGTGTGACAGCTTCACCCTGATGTAGGCTTTAGCCAAAAAACAACCACACCATTGAGGGTTAAATGCACTTGGTGACAGGCGCAGCTTGCCCCTGATTTTGTATATGGCCAAAAAATGAACAGACTATTGCTGGTTAAATGCACTTGGTGTGACAGCTTCACCCTGATGTAGGCTTTAGCCAAAAAACAACCACACCATTGAGGGTTAAATGCACTTGGTCGCAGCTTGTGCTGGCGCACCACAAGACACAAAATGGCCGCCGATCACCCCAGAAAAATGTGACTGACAAACGGTCTGGGCAGCCTAAAAACAGTGAGCAATTGAGGATCAGCAGCTCAATGATCCACAGCTGCAGATCGATCAGTTAATCAAGTCCTTTGGAGGAGTTAATCTGCCTAATCTCGCCCTACTGTCGCAGCCGCAACCTCTCCCTACGCTAATCAGAGCAGAGTGACGGGCGGCGCTATGTGACTCCAGCTTAAATAGAGGCTGGGTCACATGGTGCTCTGGCCAATCACAGCCATGCCAATAGTAGGCATGGCTGTGATGGCCTCTTGGGGCAAGTAGTATGACGCTTGTTGATTGGCTGCTTTGCAGCCTTTCAAAAAGCGCCAAGAAAGCGTCACAAAAGCGCGAAGAAAGCGACGAACACCGAACCCGAACCCGGACTTTTACGAAAATGTCCGGGTTCGGGTCCGTGTCACGGACACCCCAAAATTCGGTACGAACCCGAACTATACAGTTCGAGTTCGCTCATCCCTACTTACTGGATATTGCATGGTGCCTGTAACTGGCAGGAAGTGGTAATAACCAGGGAGCACGGCCTCTTATTTGGGGCCTGTGGCGAAACCAACCTCGCCACAGTGTTTTGGAGGGGGCTGTTTAAAAGCCTCTTGCCTCAGGATTATGGCCCATACTAACTTTTAAACCCCTGAACCTATTCAAGTGAATTTTGGATAGGTTTGTCCCCAAGTTATACTGTTTAAATTGATGTAAGTTATATGTATGGACAATGTAACCTCACAAAGTTGTAACAATTTATAATAAGTGTAACTTGTCAGCTTGGGAGGAATGTGCTGGGTGTGGTTCTATTGTCCCATTGTCCCATTGTGTGTTTAAATGGTGATGTCTGTCCTGTTGTCTCCACATGTGTATTGGCGATCTCCCCATTGTCCTGAGAGATAATGGGATTGCCCTTGGTTGTCTCTGGGACAGAGAGGAGGAAACCATGATGCATTGTGAGGATGTGTTGTATCTGTTCTGTGTCGCAGTCTCCCTTCTGGTCCTCTAGGGGGCGTGAACGATTGGTTGCTGTACTTGCATTGTGTGTGTTGTAAGATACTGATTGGTTGGATTTTAAAACCCTGTGGGCAGTACTATGTTTGTTTTTTATGAATAAAAGAGGCTGTATCTGAAGTACAGTCAGACCACTGCTGACCCTCAACACGGAGCCTTGTCTCTTTATTGGGGGGATTCCCTGTATGCTGTTAGAGACTGATTGCCAGGAGTGTAAGCCGATTGTATGCTTTTCCTGTTCGTCTGCCAGCAGCTATTCGCGAGGTTCCAGTTTGGAGTGCTATTTTGTATCCAGTTCGGGAGGTTGGTGTTCTGCAGTAGCTGTGCCTGTCTCTCAGAAAGGGGCATATCGCCTAAATGGATTTTAACCCCTTGTCTGCTGAAACGGTCCGTTACAGGGCCCCTTGAAATAAAGCAATGTGACCCTCAGATCAAAAAAATAAGGTTGTGCGCACCTGGTCTATACTAGTGTTCCTGACCTCCCTCCTGTTCTCTACACTTGACTGTTCTGTCTTCATTTCCATCAGCACTTATTTTCCTGCTATGTAAGCCGTGTACCGGGGTGGGCTCCCCAGGATACAGCGAAGTCACAGACAAGAAAATCAACACTGACACCAGCTTTATATGCAAAAACAGAAACTTTACTTTAACAATAGCAATAACATAACAATACAAGTATGCACAGACTAAGTTATCCCCCAGGCCCACAGTCACCGTCCCTGTCCGAGGGACAGGCCTAGCCCGATGGCGCACACAGCAGAGCCTGCAAGTCGTGCTGTGCCACTACAGAGGACACCCCAACCGGTGGCAGACGCAGCAGAGCCTGCAAGTCAATTACTGCGCTGCAGTCCAGTACAGTAAGGCCTAGCAAACGATATAACCCTCACTATCTAACTAATGCGAGGCCTAGGCTAGTCTCTGTTACTTCAGGTGCCACACAATATATTACAATCAGCAACCAGATGTACTGGCCTGCGTCCGTTCTGGGCCAGAGGATGCCGCTTACCCGGGATGGCCACCAACCTCTCAACAACCGTGCGGCCTTGCTTGATAATAAGGCTTCTGTCCACACACTATAAATGGTCTTCCTGGGACAATCTCTCTTTCAAATAGCTGGATCTGGTAAGGGGACAACAGCTACTCTCCTTCCTCTGCGTGTCCATACACTCCCGCACATCCGCAAACCAGGATGGAATCGGATTCAGTCTCTCACAGAACAATCCTTCCCTCATGTCAGATCAGCTCAGACTTCCTGGGTTTCAGAAGCAGCTTGCATGAGTCATCATCTGCTTTGCATATGCAGATCCCAGAGTGTGCTGACTGTAGCTGCAAAACAGTGGCCTCTAGTGCAGGAATGCCAAATGACAGCTCCAATACAATCTAGGCATAAACATTATGCAGGCAGAGCTTTTCCACAATCTCACAGCTACAAGATCAGCACACTTTTGCTGAAATACTCTGTGCTGCTCAAAACCTTACATTTTCCATTGCTTCTCTGTCTTTTACACCCCCCCCCCCCCAATACGTCTGAATGCCCCTCTCACTGTGTAACACTGCCTCTGTCACATGTTCATATGGATCAACAGGTCAGCACCCACAGAATGATCATTCACCTTTCCTGAGATGCTCTGTGCTGCTGTGCTACCATACGTTTTTGATCACAGACTTGTCCCTAGCTCTGTTCATAACTCCCTGTCTTCACTAACATCATCATGCCAATTGGCAACTCACTTCACCAACAAGATCTGCACATTCTTCTGAAATACTCTGTGCTGCTGGCGACCCTAATTTTTCTATGTACGTGTCTGTGATCTCCCAATTGGTTGCAATCTCTTCTCATGACATCCCTCTCTACACCACAAGAGCACACTCTGTCATCTCCTGAAATACTCTGTGCTGCTAGGGGATCCTACTCCCTTTAACATCCTTCTTGGCGGTTGGTGTCTTCTGTTCCTACTCACAAATAGGACAATTGGATGACAATGAGACGGTTCTGGACACACCCCTATCTATGTGAACGTGTTTTCATATTGTATTTGTGTCGTGCAGCCACCATCGCGCCTCCATCTCATACTGTCAGGAATGAGGAGACCTAGTCATGGATCTGGACAGGATGTGAATGTAGAGTTAGTAAGACCCTCATGACAGAAGGCACAAGCCAAGATGGTGTCTCACTCCGCAACGATCCACATGTGTGCACCTATGGGGCGGCATTTGGCTTCAATTTACAGCTTTGTATAATATGAGTTTTTGGATGAATACTGACGGCAATTGTTTGAATTTATCTCACTTAGGAGAACATAATGAACTCTCAGAATGGCCTTGGATGACAATCTGCATCATGAGGCCCGTGCCTCCGCCATCTGTCTTCACTTGCCTCATTTTGTGCATTCTCAGTCCATGGGTGATATGATCCTGGACACTTACAATGGTACAGCCAGGTCCATAAATATTGGGACATGGACACAATTCAATTTTTTTTGGCTCCATACACCACCACAATGGATTTGAAATGAAACTAACAAGATGTGCTTTAACTGCAGACTGTCAGCTTTAATTTGAGGGTATTTACATCCAAATCAGGTGAACGGTGCAGGAATTACAACAGTTTGCATATGTGCCTCCCACTTGTTAAGGGTCCAAAAGTAATGGGACAGAATAATAATCATAAATCAAACCTTCACTTTTTAATACTTGGTTTGCGAATCCTTTGTAGTCTGGAACGCATAGACATCACCAGACGCTGGTTTCATCCCTGGTGATGCTCTGCCAGGCCTCTACTGCAACTGTCTTCAGTTCCTGCTTGTTCTTGGGGCATTTTCCCTTCAGTTTTGTCTTCAGCAAGTGAAATGCAGCTCAATCGGATTCAGGTCCGGTGATTGACTCGGCCATTGCATAACATTCCACTTCTTTCCCTTAAAAAATTCTTTGGTTGCTTTTGCAGTATGCTTTGGGTCATTGTCCATCTGCACTGTGAAGCGCCGTCCAATGAGTTCCGAAGCATTTGGCTGAATATGAGCAGATAATATTACCTGAAACACTTCAGAATTCATCCTGCTGCTTTTGTCAGCAGTCACATCATCAATAAATACAAGAGAAGCAGTTCCATTGGCAGCCATACATGCCCACGCCATGACACTACCACCACCAGGCTTCACTGATGAGGTGGTATGCTTAGGATCATGAGCAGTTCCTTTGCTTCTCCATACTCTTCTCTTCCCATCACTCTGGTACAAGTTGATCTTGGTCTCATCTGTCCATAGGATGTTGTTCCAGAACTGTGAAGGCTTTTTTAGATGTCGTTTGACAAACTCTAATCCGGCCTTCCTGTTTTTGAGGCTCACCAATGGTTTACATCTTGTGGTGAACCCTCTATATTCACTCTGGTGAAGTCTTTTCTTGATTGTTGACTTTGACACACATACACCTACCTCCTGGAGAGTATTCTTGATCTGGTTAACTGTTGTGAAGGGTGTTTTCTTCACAGGGAAATAATTCTTCGGTCATCCACCACAGTTGTTTTCCGTGGTCTTCCGGGTCTTTTGGTGTTGCTGAGCTCACCGGTGCGTTCCTTCTTTTTAAGAATGTTCCAAACAGTTGTTTTGGCCACGCCTAATGTTTTTGCTATCTCTCTGATGGGTTTGTTGTGTTTTTTCAGCCTAATGATGGCTCCACTGATAGTGACAGCTCTTTGGATCTCATCTTGAGAGTTGACAGCAACAGATTCCAAATGCAAATAGCAGACTGGAAATGACCTCTGGACCTTTTATCTGCTCATTGTAATTGGGATAATGAGGGAATAACACACACCGGCCATGGAACAGCTGAGAAGCCAATTGTCCCATTATATTTGGTTCCTTAACAAGTGGGAGGCGCATATGCAAACTGTTGTAATTCCTGCACCGTTCACCTGATTTGGATGTAAATACCTTCAAATTAAAGCTGACAGTCTGCAGGTAAAGCTCATCTTGTTTGTATCAAATCCATTGTGGTGGTGTATAGAGCCGAAAATTTTAGAATTGTGTCGATGTCCCAATATTTATGGACCTGACTGTATATGCACAAACAGAACAGAGATCAGAGATTGAATAATATAAGGGAAGCTAAAACATCATATAATTAAAAGTTCTAATATACTTAAAATTCTTAATCATTTTTGAAACTCTGATGTCAGGTGAAAGAAGCATTCCCTTACGTCCTCAACAGCAGCACAGATGGGGTTAACTGCCCCTGTGGACTGGTAGGACCGGCGGAATTTTAATGAGCCCAAGAACCAATAAACGATCTTCAGCTCCCTGAAAGGGAGGAGATCACCCCCCAGCCCACCGTGTTTTTTTCTGTCCTCTGGACAGGTGGACTGGCGTGTCGCTCCCTCCCTGGGAGCTGAAGATTGCTTAAGGGTTCCTTTTTCCCTCCTTAAAGCTTAGCTCGCTTTCTATGGATCTCAGTGCCTTTATTTTAGGCCTGATCATGGCGATTTCGGTCTGGGGTACCGTTGGGGAGGGGGGCGTCCCCTCCCCTCTTCTTTCATCATCTGTAGACGGTCCTCCGTTCCTCCGTTACCGCATGTGTGCGGCGCTATGGGCGCCACCATTTTCCGGAAGTGACGCGCCCTAGGTGCGCTACGTCACTTCCGGTTTTCCGAAGCGATGCGGTGATGTATAAAACTCACCTTTCTTTAAACTGGCTCCCTAGAATGACATCCTGGACTTAGGAATTAGTCTGGGGAGACAATTTTTCGTTTAGGTAGAGCCAGTATAGGCTCTGGTTTTTCTGAGTGCTTGCTTTGGCAGCACATATACAAAAAAAAAAAAAAAAAGGGAGTGGTGCTGATCTCGTTTCAGGAACCCACCCATTGGGCGGGGTTTCCTCCTTTTAAGCGCCCAGAGCCCATCAGTCAGTGCTCTGGTTGCGTTGCTTTCACAAGTTAGCTCCAGAGCTCTCCTGTGCTTTGTGATATTCCTGCAGTATTGCTTTGCTTGGGTTTTGTACTTCCTCTTCTTTCAGCTCTATTTCTTCTAGTGCTGGTGGGCCCCCTTAAGGTCTGGTTTTCTCCACCTCCTGATGTTGTAGGTGTTATGACCTGTTTTGTTTCTTCCATTACAGACTATGGCTTCCCCTAAGGAGGATCAGTGGAAGGCTGGGGCCAAGAGGAAGCATTTGGCATGTTACGAATGTAACACACCCCTAGTTGACAGCTGTCCTTACTCCAGATGTGAGAGTTGTCGCACGTCATCCACGGAACCCACGATGCAGGAGATGTTCCAATGGACCAAGACATACGTGGATGATTCCATCAAGGGAGTAGTTCGGCTACTTAATGAGAGGCTACCAGGTCCCTCTCAGACTCCCATGGAGGTGGTCGCACTGGTCGAAAGACCTACCCCCTGTTCAGTGGGGTCTTCTTCTTCTGAGGAAGAAGAATCTACTTCTTGCTTTTTTCCTCCAGAAAAGACGCAGAAGTTACTCAAGTCCATCAGGTCGGGGGACCAGGATGTTGACATGGGGGAGTCCTCCGATCCCGCCGGTCGGACACAGCGTGTCTTTAGAGCGGATGAGACCCTCCTCTCTGTGATGCGCACAGAGTGGAAAAAGCCTGAGAAGGGTCCAGTGCTTACCAGAAAATTCAGACTCATGTACCCGATGGCTAAACCCTTGGTGGAATCGTGGGGTTCCGTTCCCAAGGTGGACATGGCTACAGCCAAGTTGTCCCGGCGCACTCTAGTCCCTGCAGACGATGGGTCTAGCCTGCAGGACCCTCTAGACCGGAGGGCAGAGTGCACCCTTAGGAGGGGTTACGCGGCGGCCGCTGCCTCCGCATCTACTTCCATTGCGGCCACTGAGGTAGCCACCTATCTACGCTCTAGGCTTAATCAAATCCAGATGGATGTGGACCAGAGCGTATCAAGAGACGACATCCTGGCAGCCTTCAAGTCAGCCAACCTGGCTATGGACTTTTTAGTTGATTCCTCCCAGATGCAGCTAAAGCTGGCCGCCAAAACTATGGCCCTAGTTTCAGCTGCCCGCAGACCACTCTGGCTGAAACCGTGGATCGCGGATAACGCATCCAAGTTTAACCTTTGTGGGCTCCCCTTCGAACCAGATAGGTTATTCGGGTCCGAATTGGACAAAATAATGGAGGGGCTCTCCGATAAAAAAGGGAAGAGCCTCCCCCAGCAGCCCCTTCGGGGACGCCCCAGACAGGAAAAGAAGGGCGGAGGTCGTTCTGGGCAGCAGTCTAGGCGCAGAGATTGGGGGGGGGCCGTCTCGTAAATATCCGAGACGCCCCCGCAAACCCATCAGGGAGGCAAAACCCTCCTGACTATGGGCCTCCTCGAGGCTCTTGGATAAGCCCTGCTGCCCCTGCAGTGTCTCCTCTAGATTTTCCCGTACCCCTCCCCCAGATTCCTGTGGGGGGCCGTCTTACCCACTTCAAAGACTCTTGGAGCCAGTTGATTGCAGACCCCTGGGTCCAGGACATAGTTTCCGCCGGGTACCGGGTAGATCTTATCTCTCTCCCCCCAGAGAGATTCATCGCCACACGAAGCTTCGGGTCTGCCAAACAGGTGGTCCTAGAATCTTACATTCAGGACTATATTTCCAAGGGAGCCCTGGAGGAGGTACCGGCAGGGGAGAGGGGCCTAGGGATTTATTCACCAGTGTTCCTGGTTCCCAAGAAGACAGAAGATCTCCGGATGATCATCGATTTGAGATTCCTCAATCGATTTATAAGGAAAACAAGGTTTCGCATGGAAACCATAAGGTCAGTCAGCCATATCCTCAATCTTGGGGACGTCATGGCTACTCTGGACCTCAAGGATGCGTACCTTCACATTCCGATCCATTCCGCTTCCCGGAAACTCCTCAGGATCGCGGTCCAGATCTCAGGGGTTTGCAGGCACTTTCCGTTCGCCGTGCTTCCCTTCGGAATCTCTTCTGCCCCCCTCATCTTCACCAAGGTGGTGGTTTCGGTGGTGGCAGTTTTGAGACTCCAAGGTCTGACTATTATTCCTTATCTGGACGATTGGCTTTTCATAGCCTCTTCAGTTCCGATCCTTACCCATCATCTTCAGGTCGCAGTCTCCTTTCTCTTCCGCCTAGGCTGGATTATCAACTGGCAGAAGTCGAATGTGAGCCCATCGACTTCAATCCATTACTTAGGATTCGTGGTCGACTCTGTGGAGATGTCCCTCCGGTTGACTCCAGAAAGGAGAGCGCAGATTCAGGACCTGGCAAAGGTCCTTTATGTCCCTCGTCGAGTCTCTATCCGGACTCTCATGAAGATGCTGGGGCTCATGTCAGCGGCTGCGGATGCGGTCCCTTGGGCGTTATGGCACCTCCGTCCTCTTCAGTCGGAGGTCTTACACCTATGGAACGGCAGCCCTGCGGGGCTAGATTCCCTGTGCTCCCTGTCCGGTCAAACCCGAAATTCCCTCAGATGGTGGTTTCAGCTACCAGCAGGGAAGTCTATGACCCAACCAGCTTGGGTCATATTGACTACAGACGCGTCCCTTGTAGGCTGGGGCGCTCACCTGGACGGATCCCCAATTCAGGGATCTTGGTCTCCTCTGGAGCGGCATCTTTCCTCCAATCTTCGCGAGATGCGAGCTATCCGGCTAGCCCTCCTTCACTTTGCGCCTCAGATCCGGGGCAAAGCAGTGAAAGTCCAGTCAGACAATATGACTGCAGTCCTCTATATAAACAAACAGGGAGGCACAAGATCATTGCCCCTTCTGTCAGAGATCGGGGTAATTCTTCGGTGGGCAGAGCTGAACCTTTCCCATCTATCTGCCGTTCATATTCGAGGCTCCCTCAATATGATAGCGGACCGCTTAAGTCGAGGATTACCGACCATGGAGTGGTCTCTGCATCCGGAGATCTTCAGGCAGCTAGTTCACAG
The DNA here is from genome assembly GCF_014858855.1 of Bufo gargarizans. Taxonomy (NCBI): domain Eukaryota; kingdom Metazoa; phylum Chordata; class Amphibia; order Anura; family Bufonidae; genus Bufo; species Bufo gargarizans. The sequence continues at coordinate 524,222,197 of NC_058083.1, read as the reverse complement.
ATGGGGTATGCCAGAAGTGGATCTCATGACAACCAGGTTCAACGCCAAGGTGATGAGGTTCTGTTCCCTCTACAGGGAAGACAACCCCCTGGCGATAGATGCTCTGTCAATACCGTGGAGGTTCAGGCTGGCTTACATCTTCCCTCCCTTTTCCATGATACCGAGGGTATTGATGAAAATCCGTCAGGATCAGGCCTCGGTAATAGCCATCATACCGTTTTGGCCCAGAAGATCCTGGTTTACCCAGCTCATTCAGATGAGTCGGGGACAATACTGGAGACTCCCCCCGGAGCAGACCCTGGTGTCGTGGGACACTCACCTCTGCCCAGATCTGCACAGGTTCAACCTGACAGCCTGGAGGTTGATCAGTCCCTTCCCAATATAGAAGGGCTTTCCGAGTCGGTCCTGAGACCTTTGTCGCATTCCCGAGCAGAGTCTACAAAGAAGGCCTACTCCAGGATCATGAGAATCTTCGAGGCATGGTGTGATTCCAGACAGGTGGCGTCTGCAGATCCGCCCCTTCCTGCGATACTTCAATTTCTTCAGGATGGATTAGATAGAGGCCTATCTCCAGCTACCTTGAAGGTACAGGTTTATGCCATCTCGGCCTGTCTCAACAGGCCACATTCTCGGGACCCACTCATCAAACGCTTCCTGAAGGGAGCTGAAAGACTAAAGCCTACTATACTGAAACCTATCCCCCAGTGGGATCTTTCAGTAGTGCTCAGGGGGATAGCATCTCCCCCCTTCGAGCCCTTGGAGGAGGTAAATTTAAAATTTTTGACTTTAAAGATGGTCTTTCTTCTGGCTATAGCTTCAGCCAAAAGAGTTTCTGAATTGCAGGCTTTCTCCGCAAATCACCCGTACATTATTTTTCTACAGGATAGAGTACTCCTGAAGTTTTTACCTTACTTCAGGCCTAAGGTGCCTACTTTCCAGAACATCAATCAGGTAATATCTTTACCAGTTTTCTTTACAGCCTCTTCCTCTGATACTCCAGCTAGAGACCCGCTGGATATTTCAAGATGCCTCCAGATCTTTGTGGATAGATCTAGTGAGTTCAGGATAGATGAGAATCTTCTTATCCTGTTTGCCGGTAAGTCTAAAGGCCGTAAAGCGTCTAAAGCCACCATTAGTCGCTGGATCAAGGAGGCCATTATGGAAGCTTTCGTCTCCCAATCCTTAGATCCTCCCGAGTTTGTGAGGGCCCATTCTACTATGAGTCGGCCTCATGCTCCTGTAATTTGCCCACTGGCTCCTGGCATCGCCCATACGGCTCAGGTAGGAGACCGTTAGGTCTCGGGCTACTTGAGAAACCTTGACGTGGTGCCCGGGCTTAGACATGTTCTACACCGTAGGACATGTTGACTAATCTCTCAATTTTAAAACCAGTTTGAGGGTTTAGTGAGACCGCAGAGTGCACCTGTATTTGTTATTGTTTTGTTATATTGTTATATTGATTATGACATACGCACTTGTTACCTTGTGTGAGATGTCTATTGTGGTACTTGTGGTTCGCCGCGGGCATCCTCCACCGTATGCATTTTGCTGGGGATCGCCATTAGCAGCGGGCCACAAGTGCAGGATTTGCTCCCCTGTATATATGCACGACTGCATGTGGGTTTGAGCACCTCCTGCTAATGCCACCCTGTCTTTTTAGTTTGTATATATAGATTCCTGGAGGTGTATAAACTCCAATTTAAATGTGCCTGTTTTCCATCTACAGGCCACATTTAGGTGCACCTGTGAGGCCTGGGCCATATCAGTCAGTCTTGAGTGGGACTCACAGACTCCTCCCTCCTCCCATTGCAAGCATGGTTACATGCTGGAGGTAACTGGTGAGCTGTTTGTGAGTCGGCCTCATGCTCCTGTAATTTGCCCACTGGCTCCTGGTATCGCCCATACAGCTCAGGTAGGAGAGCGTTAGGTCTCGGGCTACTTGAGAAACCTTGGCGTGGTGCCCGGGCTTAGACATGTTCTACACCGTAGGACATGTTGACTAATCTCTCAATTTTAAAACCAGTTTGAGGGTTTAGTGAGACCGCAGAGTGCACCTGTATTTGTTATTGTTTTGTTATATTGTCCCATTCTACTAGGGCGGTCTCCACCTCGGTTGCGGAGAGAAGACTCCTCCCCTTAGAGTTGATCTGTAAGGCGGCCTCCTGGAGCTCTGAGTCAACCTTCATCTCCCATTATAGGATAGATGCTAGGATGGCAGAGTTTTCGGCTTTTGGGCAGACTGTTCTTAGTTCTGCCAGGCATGAGGACCCTCCCTAGGGGATTCTTCTTGCTATCTCCCCATCTGTGCTGCTGTTGAGGACGTAAGGGAATCGTTAATTTCTAACGATAATTTGTTTTCCCTTAGTCCTAACAGCAGCACACAAATATCCCACCCTAAATACATTATGCTTGTTAAAAACACGGTGGGCTGGGGGGTGATCTCCCTTTCAGGGAGCTGAAGATTGTTTATTGGTTCTTGGGCTCATTAAAATTCCGCCGGTCCTACCAGTCCACAGGGGCAGTTAACCCCATCTGTGCTGCTGTTAGGACTAAGGGAAAACAAATTATCGTTAGAAATTAACGATTCTGCTTCCCATTCTGATGCTGAAGATTTGCTACAATTGTATCCATTCTAAACATTTATCTGTATGGTAAAAAACATCAGGAGAACTAATTTCTCCCTAGTTTGCTACTATATACTGCACAATACTACAGCAGTGTTCAATATAGAAAATAGACAGTACATATTATAATAATAGAATAAAACTATAATACTGCTCCTATGTACAAGAATATAACTACTAGGGGGCGGAGTCTGACTGCCAACCTGGACAGTCGCATGTAGGAGAGCTCCTCTCACAGTAACCCTGCAACCTGGTTAATTTTGCACTCTAACCCATCAAAGTATGGTGAAAATCGGTAGATACAACCCCAGAGACAAAGCAGAATCCCCAAAAGCGGACCGAGGGGCTGCAGAAATGGAGCGGTACCTGAATAAGAAGCCGGCCAGCGGCACCAGCGGCGGGGCTAAGATGGCGCCGCCTGCTCCGGATGAATGGTCTGTGGATTCGGAAGGGGCCACAGGGGTGCACCCTGACCTGGAAGACGAGTCTCTGCAGCCAGGTACAGCTCCCATATCGAGGAAATTCCTCCAGAAGGCCCTCTCTATGGCCATAGCTCCTGTGATGCAGGATTTGCAAGAGATTAAGTCGGATATAAAGCAGATCGGCCACAGAGTGGAGACGCTGGAAGGCAATCAGGCGGCCATTTTATCACATGCACATACCCTGGGTGCTAACGCCGCAGCCTGTATGGTCTCCTTGGACACTGCCTTCTCGTTAATTGAAGACCAGGAGAACCGCAGCAGGCGGAAGAACATTCGTCTGCGCGGCCTCCCTGAACAGATTACACACGAGGAGTTGCCTGAAGTGGCGGCCGCCATCTTTGACAGCCTCGTGGGAGCGGAGAGTGCTGGCAGCATAGAAATTGAGCGCATCCACCGGTCGCTCCGGCCAAAGCCGAAAGATAATGAAAACCCAAGAGACGTGGTGTGCGGTCTCCTGAAATATACAGATACAGCTGCGATCCTGAGAGCTGCAAGAGAACAGCAGGAACTCACCTACAAAGAATCCAGGATCCTCTTGTTTCAGGATTTGGCGCCAACGACGTTGAACAAGCGGAGGGCCCTCCGACCCCTCACTGATCATCTGCGGCACATTAAGACCCCTTACAAGTGGCTATTTCCTTTTGGCTTAACGTTTGCCATAGGGGGCAGAAGATGTACCATCAGAGTGCCAGGGGACCTTGCAGCAGCATGGGAGCTACTCCAGACCTCTCCCATGGACATCCCGTCATGGCTGCCCTCGGCGGAGACCGGAGTTCCGCTACCAGAGTTACCGGGAGTGCAGAGGTGGAACACAGCAGCGCCAAGGAGGAAGACAGGTTCCAGATTTCGGGACACTTGAGCACCTTCGGTTGTAAGGTTATCAGTTATTGAGTCGGGGCCTCTGGTTGTGTATTCATGTCACCCCGTTATTTCATTGCTTCACCTAAGCATTGATTTAGGTTAGCTTATAACATGCCGATTTCCTGTTATTATATATTTTGCGACCTGGCCCAGTCCTGGGCTGTCTAGTGGTATGCTGGGAGTCCCATGCCGGGTTATGATATTCATCAACTTATATATGTTGCACCAGGTTAGCAGGTTCTGCGGGTAACTTAGGATCTATATAAGACCTTAGATCCCCCCCCACATGTCTTACATCAGGGGTACACTAGCGCAGTCCTGGTGTCAGCGCATTAACTGGGTGGACGGCATACTGACTGTATGCTCCTTATCGGGAGTTGTCAGATGTATCCCCCCTAAGTTTGGTTACGTGGCCATGTTCCCAAGTTCTGCAAGGAACAATGGTTACACTCCAGTTGTTTATGGTTTTAGATCTCTCTTGCACATGATGATAGATGGCCGCTGGTGGGTCTATATGTACATGCGAGATGGCACAGATTAAATGCACGTCTTTTAATGTAAGAGGGTTTAATACTTCGCAAAAGAGATCGCAAGTCTTACGTTTACTGAAGAAATCTCGCACGGACATATGCTTTTTTCAGGAGCTGCATTTCAGATCCGAGAATGTCCCTACCTTACAGAAGGGATATTATAACAATTGGTTCCTCAGCACCTATGTGAAGGCCAAAAGAGGGGTCGGTATCGCCATTGCCAAAAGGGTGCCGTTTACAATGTCAGCCACACAGTCAGACGCAGAGGGCAGATTTGTTTTTGTAAAAGGAACAATAGGCACCCAACCTGTAACCCTAGCGAGCCTCTACAGCCCCAACAGGGGTCAGAAAGCTTGGATATCGCAGACGTTGCAAGCTCTTAAAGCCTTTGCCGAGGGTGTTTGTGTTGTTGGCGGGGACCTCAATGTGGCTCTTAACCCTAGTATTGACACCTCAGACAGTTCCACCCAGCAAACGCAGAAAACCTTGGGCTGTATTAATTCGTGCATTTCTGACGCTAACCTGACTGATGCTTGGCGCTTAGTACATCCCACAGGCAGGGATTACACTTTTTTCTCTGCCCCACATAATGTTTACAAAAGATTGGATTACCTCCTGATTTCGAATTCATGTATTGACATGGTAAAGCAGGCAGAGATTGGTCCCATTACAGTTTCGGATCATGCTCCGGTGTCAGTAGTTATACATATCTCTAGTCTACCCTCCACTAGTAAACAATGGAGACTTAACGAGACGTTGCTAGATAAAAAGGAGGTAGTGGAGGCACTGTCTCGGAGGCTGTCGTGGTTTTTTGAGGAGAACTTAACCCCGGATGTTCCTTTAACTACTGTGTGGGAAGCGCATAAATCTGTTATGAGAGGTGAATTTATTGCTCTGGGTTGCAAGCTTAAAAGGGATCGGCAACAAACACTACAGTCCCTGCTTAAACGGATTACTGAGATTGAAAGCCTCCACAAAAGGTCTAGAGCCTTACAGGCTCAACAAGAGCTCCTCCTCATGAGAGCGAAACTGAAGGACCACCTGAATGTTTGTCACGCTAAGGCGTATCAATATGCGCAGTTTCGGTTTTACTCTCATGGTGACAGAGGTTCGAAGTTGATGTCCGCTCTTGTTAAGCAAAGGAAAGACGCTATGTACATTCCTAGCATAAAATCTGCAGAGGGTAAATCTTTACATAGAACGGCGGATATAGCTAAGGAGTTCCAAAAATTCTATCAAAACCTATACGGGCTAGATGATAACACTAACCGTTCAGATTTAACTGCAGATTCTGTATTAGAAGATTTCCTGTCTCACCTAAATTTGCCTCGCCTTGACAGGGAAGAGGGATCCTTGCTGACTGCTCCGATTACTGTGGAGGAGGTGGAGAGGGTCCTGAGATCAATGCCTGTGGGGAAATGCCCAGGACCGGACGGTTTTCCAGTGGGGTATTACAGGAAATTTACTAATATTTTATGCCCGCAACTCACGACTTGGTGTAATTCTCTTCTCACAGATGGACGCCTTCCCACCCAATCTCTGGAAGCTACAGTGACTATCTTGCCTAAACCCGGGAAGGACCACACGCTCTGCGGGAGTTACAGGCCCATATCTCTCCTGAATGTCGATATAAAGATCTGGGCCAAAATCTTGGCCTCTCGTCTTAGCTCCTTTCTCCCTAAATTGATCCACCCTGACCAAGCGGGTTTTGTGCCGGGAAGAGAGGGGAACCATAACTCCTGCAGAGTCGTTACGGCCATTCAGTGGGCAAGGAAGCAAGGTACACCTCTGACTTTTCTGAGTGTTGATGCGGAGAAGGCCTTTGACCGGGTGAACTGGAAGTTCATGGTGAAGACATTGCAGAGGTTTGGCATCCCTGAGCAATTTCAAAGGGCTGTCATGACCCTTTACACCAATCCGAGTGCTAAAATTAGAGTAAATGGCACTTTATCGCCTTCTTTCCCCATACATAATGGCACCCGACAGGGATGCCCACTATCCCCCGCCCTATATATATTAGTGATGGAGACCCTCCTACAAGCCATTAGAGACCATCCAGGTATAAGGGGGGTTAGGGCCAAGAATGATACAATTGAATATACCAATGTGGCGTATGCTGACGACCTCTTGGTAATGGTCTCCAACCCGGTCGAGGCCTTCCCGCATCTCCTATCTCTATTTGAAGTTTTTGGTAGGGTCTCTAACTACAAGGTGAATTACACCAAGTCGGAGGCCATGAATATTACAGCCCCATCGAAAAGTGTGTCCTCCCTTAAGACCACGACACCCTTCCTATGGCAGACCTCCCACATTACGTATCTGGGGGTTAAGATCCCGTCGGATCCGAAAAATATTTTTCAACTGAATTATACACCCCTCTTGTCTGAAGTGCAGCGCTTGCTGGGCTCTCTCCGCATACCATACACTTCTTGGATGGGGAGAAAGAACCTGCTGAAGGCCTTTGTATTGCCTAAAATACTTTATGTCATGCAGATGCTGCCTGTCTTCCTTCCCTCCTCCTTTTTTACACAGGTAAGGAGGTTGTTTTCTACTTACCTATGGGGGGGGAGGGGAGCCAGGATAGCGCATAGCAGATTAATCTTGAGGAAGACTCAGGGAGGGTTTGCTCTGCCAGACGTACAGTTATATTACCAGGCTATCCATCTTAGACGGTGGATGCAGCTCCACGTTCCTAGCTACTCTACGTTGGGCACTGACTTGGAGATACTCCAACTTTCTCAACTACAGAGAGCCGCGTTGTGGGGTCTGACCTCCACTTCCCTACACAGCCATACGCTGCTTAAAGGCACAAGCCTGGTGATTAGGCAACTTAACAAAGATGGAAAGTTATTAGGCAATCCCTCGCTAGTCATGCCTGCAGATTTGGCTCCCTATGCTGCAAGATCTAAGTTAACAGGCGCATCACCAGCGTGGCGTACTCTTAGAGATTTCTCTGTTAAAACGCTCCTAGATGAAGCCTTGGGTGAATTGTCTGCTGAACACCCTCTGCGTCTGGCTGTGCGATCCTGCAACTTCTTAGGCTTAGCCGACTTTAAACTAGTCAGCAAGATTTTACTGGGGAATCTGGCCCACAAACAGGAGTTGACGTGGTTTGAAAAAATCTTGTCATCCAGCTCGCCACACAGAAGAGTGATCTCTTTATTCTATCTGGGGCTAAATGTCCCCAATACTACAGATGTCCCCCTATTCGTGAGAACCTGGGAGTCAGACCTAGATAGGACCTTCTCGGAGACAGACGTTCTCCGCCTTTATGCACACTCGCATGGCTTCTCCAGGTGTGTCAAAATCCAGGAGCATTCCTTTAAGGTACTCACCCAATGGTATATGACACCAAAACAACTGTTCCTTAGAGGCCTTAGTCCTAGTGACCGTTGTTGGAGATGTGAGACCGGGGAGGGCACTCTCTCACATATTTTTTGGTCCTGCCCTAAGATTCAGCCTTTCTGGGCTGCGGTATCCAAAACCATTAACTTGATTACGCACAAGGTGATACCTTTGTCTCCAGAGTTGGTCCTACTATGGCTGCCCACTACAGAGCTATCCCCTTCCAAAAGCAATTTAGCCACACAACTGATCCAGGCTGCGAGACTAATAATCCCTCAGAGATGGCTCAGTACCGAACCGCCTACTCTCTTACATTGGGTAAATAAGGTTGAACACATACAACGTCTAGAAGAACTAGCTAGCTGGGAGTCCAGAACTCATGAGAAACATGTCAAAGTGTGGAAACCTTGGTTACACTACCGTCTATCATTCTCAGTGACAGCTCAATAAAGGTCATTTGACCCTATCTTTCTGAACTGCTACGTTCTACCCTAACACTGTGTTCTCGCATTTTCCCACATGCTGTGCTTTGAGATCTAGTTTATGGTTTGATTTGTTGGTAAGGTCGTTGCCTTGCTGTTCACCATCAAGTTAAAATGTCCCCGCAGACTAAGTGACGTGCGTAAGCACATTCTGATATACTCAAGGTGTACATCTGCAAAGATACGCAAGGGCCTATAGGTTTATATGACACGTTGTATTGTATGCATCCTGTTGGGTCCCTGTCTTGACGCAATTTTTTGTCCATGCTGCTTGTATGTGCTTATGGGATGTGTCTATCCCTTATGTGGCTTTTATTGATGTACTTGGAATTATTGCTCTGAGTATGTATGGTCACTGTGTACATGCTGTCTGCTTCTTTTCAATAAAAATAAAATTGACAAGAATATAACTACTATAATACTGCCTCCTATGTACAAGAATATAACTACTATAATACTGCTCCTATGTACAAGAATATAACTACTATAATACTGCTCCTATGTACAAAAATGTAACTTCTATAATACTGCATCCTATGTACAAGAATATAACTACTATAATACTGCCTCCTATGTACAAGAATATAACTACTATAATACTGTTCCTATGTACAAGAATATAACTACTATAATACTGCTCTTATGTACAAGACTATAACTACTATAATACTGCTCTTATGTACAAGACTATAACTACTATAATACTGCTCCTATGTACAAGAATATAACTACTATAATACTGTTCCTATGTACAAGAATATAACTACTATAATACTGCTCCTATGTACAAGAATATAACTACTATAATACTGCTCCTATGTACAAGAATATAACTACTATAATACTGCTCCTATGTAAAAGAATATAACTACTATAATACTGCTCCTATGTACAAGAATATAACTGCTATGGGGGGCGGAGCTTGGCCGCTTAGCTGAATGGCTGCCTGTCACTGAGCTCCTCCACCTAACTGGCGATTAACCCATCAAAAGCACCCTTTCACCTGCACAAATGGGCAAAGTGGGGACAGACCGCACCAAGGACCCTGCAGAACATACTCCGGTCCGCTCCAAACAGCCTGACATGGAGCAATTCTTGAGGAAGCCGCTCAAGGGCAGTGCTGCCGAAACTCCCAAGATGGCGCCGACGGCACCTCAGCATTCTGAAGCAGAGGAATATTCGGAAGCGGGAAGCGCATCTGACACTTCCGATTACAAGGCTCGTAAACGGGGTATGATGTTTTTTCGAAAACGGCTCTTTGAGAAGTCTTGGACTCCGCTCTGGCTCCCTTGAAGCAAGATCTGGCTGACATCAAGGTAGACCTTTGCAGCATAGGTAATCGAGTGGCGGCACTGGAAAATTCGCAAGACGCGATTATTCGCCACGAGGAGAAAGCCTGTGCGGCTCTCATTGCATAAAGATCTGCTCAATGATGCTCTTCTTTGCATCGAAGATCAAGAAAATCGCAGCCGCAGACGGAATATTTGGATCTGAGGGCTGCCTAAAACATTCGCATCAGAAGCACTCGAAAAAAATCGCAAATGAAATTTTCGCGAATCTCCTAGGTCCTGATAGAGCTGCGAAAATTAATAATCGAACGCATCCATCGAGCTCTGAAACCCAAGCCTAGAGTTTCTGAACCGCCGAGGGATGTCGTCTGTGGCCTTCTTAGCTACATGGACACTGCTGCTCTGCTGAAAGCAGGTAGAGAGGCAGATCGCCTTTAATTTGAAGGTACGCCGATTTTGTTCTTCCAGGACTTAGCTCCTACCACGTTGGCGAAACGTAGAATTCTTCGCCCACTACTAGAAGCCCTTAAAGCCTCATCCATCCAGTTCAGATGGCTCTATCCGTTTGGCCTGGCTGTCATGAAGAATGGGAGACAGCTCACCATACGCACTCCTCAGGACTTTCATGCTGCCTGGGACCACCTGGGATGTTCACCTTTGGAAATTCCGTCCTGGATGTCTGCCGACCAGGGAGATCCTATACCCAAACCTCCAAATGCGGATCAGTGGAACCTCGTCTCCTCGGGTAAAGGGGATAGACCCGGCAGGGACCGTCAGCCTTCTGCTAAGTCTGGACTTCCTCCACATCGCTGAGAGCACACGATACTTTCGGGACTTCCTCTAAGCTTTGAAGCCCTCTTCCAGGGCATGTCACCTCACGGTCACCCTGCCTGTGATCACTGATGACATCACGATGACGTCCCTGGATACAGCGCGAGCGAGACCCTATCTTTTGCGGTCTCCTTGGGACCTTGTTATTGTTATAGTTCCATGGTTTAATATTCCCCCACCCCACCCCCTCAGAAGCTGGGGTTTAGCCAGCGTCTACTCAGGTTCACTACCCTTGTCCCCTGATGGCCTCCTACTGGCCCTCGAGTGCTCTACGAGACCCCCCGCCTGATGGATCCCGGCCGACCGCCGTTATGAGAAAGGATCAACTCAACATCTGGCGCTCTGTAGAGCTACCATTTACAAATTTGCTGTTTTGGTCGCTACATTTAACTCTTTGTTTCTTTAATTGCAGATATTCTTTTAATATTGTCTTTGTCTTCCTTCCCTTCTGTGTGTCCTTCCCTCCCTCTTCCACACTCGACTGGTCTACATGGCGACTGTCTGCACCATCCCTTTCCACTGTCTCAAGATGGCTTCTATTATAGTATCTTCCCATAACGTTAGAGGTCTGAATGAGCCATGCAAGAGATCCCAGGTCCTATCTCTATTGCAGAAAGACAAAGTCTCCATCGCATTCTTCCAAGAGACTCACTTTCGGTCGGGTAAGATACCTAACCTTCCACCAAAATAATTCTCGCAATGGTTTCACAGTACACATAGCTAGCAGGGGTGTCAGCATAGCCATTCACAAGCAGCTCCCCTTTGTAGTATCTGCCTCTTCTTCGGACCCTGAGGGTCGGTATTTGTTTGTAAAGGGCACCATTGCTGACACACCGGTTACATTAACTAATGTGTACGCACCAAACAGAGGCCAGGTCCCATGGCTAATTCAGACCCTATCGTCCCTTTCCTCTTTTAAAGATGGTATCGTCATATTAGGAGGCGATTTCAATGTGTCCCTAGACCCTAGTCTTGACTCCTCCTCTGGGAAATCGACCATTACCATATACGTTTGAGGCGCTTAAACTTTCCTTGAGAATTAGGTGTCATCGACACTTGTTGCACTCTAATCCCATCAGGTAGGGACTATACATTCTTCTCCCATGCCAAGTCCTCCTATCATAGATTGGATCACTTCTTCCTTTCTTCAGACCATGCCCAGCTGCTCTTACACGCCAAGATAGGTAATATCACTCTGTCGGGCCACTCTCCAATTTTCCTGCACATCTCCTTGACTACCCTTCCGAAAAGGGAATGGAATTGGTGCCTCAATGATACCCTTTTTTTAGATCAGACCAACTCCCAGAAGCTAACCTCTTCCTTGACCGAGTTTTTCCAGCGGAACAATGCCGGACATGCCCCACCTTCACCCTCCATCGTTTGGGAAACTCATAAAGCGGTAATCCAGTGGTGAACTTATCGCCCTTGGTTCCCATATTAAAAAACAGCGCTCCCAAGCTATTGCACCCTATTATCCCAAATTGAGTCGCTTGAACTTGTACACAAACAATCGCAAGCGCTTAATTGTGCAGCTGAACTTATTGACGCAAGAGCAAAACTTAAGAATCTACTTAATGTGACCTCGGCCAAACTTCTCCTCCGCTCTAAATTTAGATCCTACGCACATGGCGACAAAGGAAATAAACTAAAGGCGGCCCTAGTTAAAAAACAATACTCAGACTCCTTTATCCCTGCTATTAAGGATGCTAAAGGAGCCCACCTCAAGTCTACCCCCGACATAGCGAAGGCCTTTAGCACCTTCTATACGGAGCTTTATAACCTCCCACCCCCTTCAGGTCAGTCAATTAACACCCTCACGGATGCCACGGGAAAATTTCTCTCCTCCCTACAACTCCCTAATGTCACCCCGGCTCAATCCGCTCATCTGGTAGCCCCAATCACAGACTCTGAAGCTTTGAAAGTTCTTGCCTCTATCCCCTCAGGGAAGATCCCTGGACCTGACGGCTTCTCCATCACCTATTATAATACCTTTCAAGATATTCTAGTGCCAAACTTCCGCTCCCTGTGTAACTACCTTCTCAGCGGAGGCCAATTCCCTCCCCAATCGCTCTCAGCCCACATTACTATAATTCATAAAGAGAACAAGGACCCCCTAAATTGTGTCAGTTACCGCCCAATATCCCTTCTCAATACAGATGTAAAATGGTGGGCTAAGATCTTAGCTCAGCGAATCCAGCGGATTCTGCCTGACATCATCCATATGGAGCAGGTTGGGTTTGTCTCTGGCAGACAGGGGAATGAAAATACTGTCCACCTTCTTCATCTTATGAATTGGGCATGGAGCACCTCTACTCTGCTAGCTTTGCTCAGCACCGACGCCAGAAGGCCTTCGACAGGGTCAGCTGGCATTATATGTCTGCGGCCCTGTCGAAATTTGGCCGCAGATTTGTTCAGATTTGAAGAATTCGCCCACTGGGAAACCCACACACGCTCCAAGTTTTTTAAATTGTGGCGCCCTTGGGAAAAGTTTTGTAACTTTTAAGAGATGTGGAAGAATCCCCCCCCCCCCTCCCTACCCCTTCTTCTTTTTCCCCACCCCCTTTTTTTCTTTTCTTTCATCATTTACTGTCTAAATATGTTTATACTCATGACCTCAGTCATATTATTATGGTTTGCAAGAATATATGTACCTGTTTAATTAGTGCCATTTGCATATGGCCATATGCTGGCAACTGCCTTTGATCTGACCATTTGCACTCTCAATAAAAAGAGTTTTGGTTAAGAATATAACTACTGTAATACTGCCTCCTATGTACAAGAATATAACTACTATAATACTGCCTCCTATGTACAAGAATATAACTACTATAATACTGCCTCCTATGTACAAGAATATAACTACTATAATACTGCCTCCTATGTACAAGAATATAACTACTATAATACTGCCTCCTATGTACAAGAATATAACTACTATAATACTGCTCCTATGTACAAGAATATAACTACTATAATACTACCTCCTATGTACAGGAATATAACTACTATAATACTGTCTCCTATGTGCAAGAATATAACTACTGTAATACTGCTCCTATGTACAAGAATATAACTACTATAATACTGCCTCCTATGTACAAGAATATAACTACTATAATACTGCCTCCTATGTACAAGAATATAACTACTATAATACTGTCTCCTGTGTACAAAAATATAACTACTATAATACTGCCCCCTATGTACAAGAATATAACTACTATAATACTGCTCCTATGTACAAGAATATAACTACTATAATACTGCCTCCTATGTACCAGAATATAACTACTATAATACTGCTCCTATGTACAAGAATATAACTACTATAATACTGGCTCCTATGTACCAGAATATAACTACTATAATACTGCTCCTATGTACAAGAATATAACTACTATAATACTGTCTCCTGTGTACAAAAATATAACTACTATAATACTGCCTCCTATGTACAAGAATATAACTACAATAATACTGCTCCTATGTACAAGAATATAACTACTATAATACTGCCTCCTATGTAAAAGAATATAACTACTATAATACTGTCTCCTATGTGCAAGAATATAACTACTATATTACTGCTCTTATGTACAAGAATTTAACTACTATAATACTGCTCCTATGTACAAGAATATAACTACTATAATACTGCCTCCTATGTACAAGAATATAACTACTATAATACTGCCTCCTATGTACAAGAATATAACTACTATAATACTGCCTCCTATGTACAAGAATATAACTACTATAATACTGCTCCTATGTACAAGAATATAACTACTATAATACTGCTCCTATGTACAAGAATATAACTACTATAATACTGCTCCTATGTACAAGAAAATAACTACTATAATACTGCCTCCTATGTACAAGAATATAACTACTATAATACTGCTCCTATGTACAAGAATATAACTACTATAATACTGCTCCTATGTACAAGAATATAACTACTATAATACTGCCTCCTATGTACCAGAATATAACTACTATAATACTGCTCCTATGTACAAGAATATAACTACTATAATACTGCCTCCTATGTACAAGAATATAACTACTATAATACTGCCTCCTATGTACAAGAATATAACTACTATAATACTGCCTCCTATGTACAAGAATATAACTACTATAATACTGCTCCTATGTACAAGAATATAACTACTATAATACTGCCTCCTATGTACAAGAATATAATTACTATAATACTGCTCCTATGTACAGGAATATAACTACTATAATACTGCTCCTATGTACAAGAATATAACTACTATAATACTGCCTCCTATGTACAAGAATATAACTACTATAATACTGCCTCCTATGTACAAGAATATAACTACTATAATACTGCTCCTATGTACAAGAATATAACTACTATAATACTGCTCCTATGTACAAGAATATAACTACTATAATACTGCTCCTATGTACAAGAATATTACTACTATAATACTGCATCCTATGTACAAGAATATTACTACTATAATACTGCATCCTATGTACAAGAATATAACTACTATAATACTGCTCTTATGTACAAGAATATAACTACTATAATACTGCTCTTATGTACAAGAATATAACTACTATAATACTGCTCCTATGTACAAGATTATAACTACTATAATACTGCTCCTATGTACAAGAATATAACTACTATAATGCTGCTCCTATGTACAAGAATATAACTACTATAATACTGCCTCCTATGTACAAGAATATTACTACTATAATACTGCATCCTATGTACAAGAATATTACTACTATAATACTGCATCCTATGTACAAGAATATAACTACTATAATACTGCTCTTATGTACAAGAATATAACTACTATAATACTGCTCTTATGTACAAGAATATAACTACTATAATACTGCTCCTATGTACAAGATTATAACTACTATAATACTGCTCCTATGTACAAGAATATAACTACTATAATACTGCCCCCATGTACAAGAATATAACTACTATAATACTGCTCCTATGTACAAGAATATAACTACTATAATACTGCCCCCATGTACAAGAATATAACTACTATAATACTGTCCATATTTATAAGGTAATACATCTATCAGAGTGAATGTTCCTGGTTCCTCTGTCTTTGTGTATAGAAGTATCATTTATTATAGTGACAACCTGTGTGACCTGTATAACCGGTCGCTGACCCCAGTTCTCCTGGTGTGCAGTGTGTTGTGCCCCCCCCCCAGTATGATACAGTTCATTATTCTATGTGTTTATACAATGTCAGTCATTGCAGTTTTCTCTGATTATTTAACGACCTTTTGTCTACATTTTATGTTTCTTCTGCCGTCTTGTCCCGTTCCTCCCATCGTCTCCTTCCCCTGCATTCTTATCCTCCCCATCGTCTTACATTACATTTGTATGAATTATTATCGTCTCGTTCTTTTTGTAGGAAATTTTACAATGTAATAAAATCCAAAGTGGAAAAAGTCAGAAATGATTTTACAAGCAGTTTATCGGTGTTACTATTGGCACAGAACCCAGAGATCACTCAGCGCTCGGCGATAAGGTCGCCCTGCATGGAAATTCACACCCGCCCTGGTTTTGGGGTCTGCAGAACGCTGCACGGAGTATTCACTTTCCTATATATTCGGAACAAAGACGCCATTTATACGAGATGGCCTGAACCCCCATATCCCTGCTGCCTGAGTGTAATAGGATTCCTTCTGCTTCTGTCTTATGGAAATAAAGTTTAAACAGGTTGTTCACCCCCGGGGACCTTTTCCGTACATTTCCCAGCATGGCCGCACCCGCAGTGGAAATCATACCCGATCCCCTAGGTTCCGGTTCCTTTGCTCCCCTGGCACTGCCACAGCTCCTTGGTCTCTATGCATCAACATCCGGTTTGATGCAGATCACTTGGCTGCTGCAGCCATTGATTGGCTGCAGCGGCGACGTGTCACCTATGCATAACTGATCAAGTGATATCACGCATGGGTGACATGTGATAGTAGTGGGAGCGATTGATGGGAGTAGTAGTGCTTTGGCTGCTAAAACATTCACAGTGACAATCCTCACACTGATGCTCTCCCAGGGCTGTAGCAGTGTTAGAAGGGCGTGCCCTTTCTTCCCTTGGTATTAACCTTTTGTATTGGTGCAGTGTAAAGCCGCAACATGTCCCTTCTTGGTGCAGTGACCAGACAGACGTGCCGTGGGTGCCCACTCACAATTTAGCTAAATTACAAGTGGGTCCAGAACATTGTAATTTCAAAATGGTGGCAGAGACTGCGGCGTACACTGCAGCCCCCTGGACTCCAGGTGGATACATTTTACCTGCACTTCCGTATGTCCGTATTTCCGTTACTCAAAAAAATAGAACACGTCCTAGTATTGTCCTCATTACGGACAAGGATATTATTGTTCTATTAGGGGTCAGCTGTTCCGTTCCGCAAAATACGGAATGCACACGGACGTCATCCGTATTTTTTGCGGATCCGTTTTTTTGCGAACCGCTAAATACATACTGTCGTATGCATGAGCCCTTAGACAGGATTAGTAAATTGGTCACATTCTTTCCTGTCTGTTACTATGTATCCACCTGGAGTCCAAGGTGTTTAGCTCAGCTTTTACACGGACCGTTGTGTCAAGCAATAATCGGGAACGAACCAGACATTCCTGATAACAGCCTGATTGTCAGCGGAGATTTACATGCAGTAATCACCTCCGCTCTATGGGGACCAGCGATTGATACAGCAATCGCTTATCCCCAATGAAAATGATTTGGGAGCATATATTAACACTGTCATTCTTTGGCGGTCTTTGTACTACTATTTACGCCATCGCTGCTGCTGGGAGATGCGCCTAATTTATGATGGGGTGTGCTCCTTGTCGTAAATGAGGTGCATCTTTGGTAGCCCCACTTGGGGTCATTTTTCAACAACTTTCTTCTGGCATAAAATTTGTAAATTTACCAGGGCCCCCAACACACACCCGCAACTCCTTTGCGTTGAACATGACTTAAGACCGCACAGGCGTTTGAAAAATTTCAAAAAAGGGGTCATGAGACAATTTTTTCGCCAAAAAGAGACATAAAACGGTTTAAAAAGACCCCCTTAACGGTTTAAAAAGACAATATGATCGGCCGCACAGGAACAATGATTTTTGGTGCCTGAAGAACAACACGTACACCTGATGAAGGAGCTTTTAGATGATAAAAGGAGATAATGTATTAGGCCTCATCCTCGTCCGTTTTCAGAACCAATTAAAGTCTAAAGGGCGATTCACATGGGTGTTGTTCTTTAACAGCCAGTGAATAGCGAATGTCAAAAAATACTGCCTATTGCCAGCTGTCATGGCCAGACGGATCCCTTTGAAATCAGGTCCTGCTACCCCCAGTGAGGAGTAGGAGCAAGTGGATGAGGTGAGTATATACAGTGCCTTGCAGAAGTATTCACCCCCCCCCCCCCCCCACCCTTGACTTTTTTCGTATTTTGGTGCCTCACAACCTGGAATTAACATGGATTGTTTGAGGATTTGCATCATGTAATTTACAGAACATGCCGACAACTATGAAGATATTATTTTTTTTTATTGTGAAGCAAACAACAAATAGGACAAAATAACAAAAAATCTATGTGCAGAACTATTCACCCCCTAAAGTCACCACCTTTTGCTTCAATCACAGCTCCAAGTCTCTTTGGATCAGTCTCTATGAGCAGTCGCCACATCTTACCACTGGGATTTTTGCCCATTCCGCCTCACAGAACTTCTCCAGCTCCTTCAGGTTGGATGTTTGCGCTTGTGAACAGCAATCTTTACGTCTGACCACAGAGTTTCTATTGGATTGAGATCTGGGCTGTGACTCGGCCCGTTCCAACACATTTACGTTTCCCCTTAAACCTTCCATGTGTTGCTTTAGCCGTGTGTTTGGGGTCATTGTCCTGCTGGAAGGTGAACCTCCGTCCGAGCCTCAGATCACGCACAGAGTTGGGCAGGTTCTGCTCAAGAATATCCCTGTATTTAGCACCATCCATCTTTCCCTCAGCTCTGACCAGTTTCCCATCCCCCCGGCATGATGCTGCCACCACCATGTCTCACTGTGGGGATGGTGTTCTTTGGGTGATGTGATGTGATGGATTTGCTCCAGACATAGCGTTTTCTTTGATGGCTGAAAAGTTAAATTTTAGTCTCCTCAGACCAGATCACCTTCCTCCATACGTTTTGGGAGTCTCCCACAGGCCTTTTCGCAAACTCACAACAAGCCTTATTGTTTTTAGCTGAAAGTAATGGCTTTCTTCTGGCCACTCTGCCATAAAGCCCACCTCTATGGAGCTTGCGGCTTATTGTCGTCCTATGTACAGATTCTCCAGTCTCTGCTGTGGAACTCTGCAGCTCCTCCAGGGTTACCTTAGGTCTCTGTGCTGCCTCTCTGATTAATGCCCTCCTTGCCCGATCCGTGAGTTTTGGTGGGCGGCCGTCTCTTGGCATGTTTGCTGTTGTGCCATGTTCTTTCCATTTGGTTTTGATAGATTTGATGGTGCTCCTGAGGATCATCAAAGATTTGGATATTTTTTTATAACCTAACCCTGACTTGTACTTCTCAACAACATTGTCCCTTACTTGTTTGGAGAGTTCCTTGGTCTTCGTGGCATTGTTTGGTTAGTGATGCCTCTTGCTTAGGTGTTGCAGCCTCTGGTGAGTATATGTAATGACATATACTGTATGTAATGACAGGTCATGTGTCACTTGAACTTACGGCTGTAATATAATAAAACATGAAAAAAGTCAAGGGGGTGAATACTTTTGCAAGGCACTGTACAGGGTGGGCCATATATATGGATACACCTTAATAAAATGGGAATGGTTGGTGATATTAACTTCCTGTTTTTGGCACATTAGTATATGTAAGGGGGGAAACTTTTCAAGATGGGTGGAGACCATGGCGGCCATTTTGAAGTTGGCCATTTTGAATCCAACTTTTGTTTGTTCAATAGGAAGAGGGTAATGTGACACTATCAAACTTATTGGGAATTTCACAAGAAAAACAATGGTGTGCTTGGTTTTAACGTAACTTTATTCTTTCATGAGTTAAATATATATATATTTTTTATTTTTTTAGTTTTTTTTACGGCACAAACAGAATTGGAGCCACTTAGGGGTATTAGTCCTACTGGGGAGCAGAAAGGCATCATTTATCATACCGAGGGACACTAATGGGGGCATTAATCATACTGAGTGGTATTAATGGGGGCATTAGTCATACTGGGGGACACTAATGCGGACATTAATTATACTGGGGGCACTAATGGGGGCATTACTCATAATGGGGGGCACTATGGGAGCCACATCAGTGCTTGGGGTGTTTAAAAAACAACTAATTGATCTGTTTTAAATGGTCGTTAAAAATGGATGCAAAGCGGCCTTTAAACATTGACAGTGTACCTGTTTTTAATGTCTGTTTTTTTGTGTGTGAATGGACCCTTAACGGCAGGTGGTACTCCTCTTTTTTTTGAATCCCCTCCTGGTTTTGGCTTCAAAAACTGTTTAAAAAACCTAAATCTGTGGCTGTACCCTTAGGGCTCATGCACACGAACGTATTTTAAGGTCAGTGTCCGTTCAGTTTTTTTTTAGGCCCCTACGCGGAACCATTAATTTCAATGGGGCCGCAAAAAAGAATCAGAAATTACTCCGTGTGCATTCTGTACCCGTATGTCCTCAAGTCCGTTCCCCCAAAAAATAGAACATGTCCCATTCTTGTCCGTTTTGCAGACAAGGACAAGCATTGTTAATATGGATCAGCAAAAAAAATACAGATGTAACACGGACGTCACATGGATGTTATCCGTTTTTTGTTTTTTTTTGGATCCGTGTTTTGTGGACCGCAAAAGACATACCGTTGTGTTACCAGTAAAGTTTCACATAAGCTGCAATATTCCATTTGTGCAAAGTACAAGTCAGCTCATTATTGCTGCAGGGTCAGAACAGGCAATTAAAAAAGCAGAGATCCTCCCTCGAGACCAGGATCTGACATAATAGGGGGGCCCATGAATTCCAGAGGAGGATCTCCTTCCTCGCGTGCCATGGGAGAGGAGCATCAGGGCACACTTGCCATGGTCTATCCAGTAGATTAGGTGAGTATGCTTGATACATCAGGAAAAGATTTATCAAAACGAATGCAACGCAGAGGTGGAGCAGCTTCCACAGCAACCAACGAGCGCTGGAATCAGATGGGTTACTACTGGTAATTGCCCTGGATTTCTTTTGCCCCAGTGTCGTGGTTCCACCCTCTTGTCGCAGGTGTAACATTGTGCTCAGGGTTTGCTTCAGGCTCATTCTTTTGTCATGTAAATTACCGGCCCGTCTGGAAACTTGGCATCGAAAAACTTCCCTGGAAATCCAAGGCCAAGAGCAATAAAACTCAACTCCCTGTGCACTTTCCTGCAGATATTCAGAGCAGCCTTTTCCTAATTAGAAACGTCTCCAATGCTCACATCCTGCTCTGTGGTTTCACAATGGATAATACCCCCCCCCTCCAGATTCTGTTATATGCCCCTTACTCATCCTAAGAGCCTATTTATAACACCGCCAGTCACATAACTCCTGACTTGTCCATGTGAAGCACACACTGACTTATTAGCCATTTCCAAGTCACACCCATTGGAACAGTCCAAAAAACGAAACAATGTTCCAGAAAATCCTGAACTCCCTGAACCCATCTGTCTGTTCCAGCTGACACAATGTAATCGGTGAGAAGTGCAAATTCAGCAATCAGCGATATTGTGTCTGCTTACGTGGTGGAAACATCAACATAACAAAAAATTGTAATCCCATAAAAATGTTATGACCATCAGAAAAACTGACAGGAGATCTTGCACAAAATTTTTCATTAAGCAGCAAATTTTAAGTGGAGCATATGTGAATAAAACTGCAGCAGGCCTCATGTGTCAGTCCATACTTTCTCTTACAGTTAAGTACTGGAGATGTAGATTCTCTAAGATGTAATCCATTTGGCACTGGCTAAATTGGAGTATCTGGGATCCACTGGTTTTCACCACTAACCTCTACAAGGAGATGTGGACTTTTCTGCAGGAAGATCCCCAGGAGAGTCACAGATTGGTGGTAGAAGCTGTGACGCAATGATGGCGCCAAGTCTGGAAAGGAGCCAAGGGTTGATCCCAGGAACAGTCAGGATGCAAAACGCTAAAGGATGAGGCAGCAAAGTCAGGAATGGAGACAAGGGTCAGAGCCAGGAGAAGGACAACTGGGACCAGGCTGAGGAACAAGGCTGAGGCAGGATCAGAGTCATACAAGAGTCAATATCAAGATCAGATGGTGCAGGAACAGGAGCCAGAGATGGGTGGGAACCTCATTTGATAGGCAAAGTAAGCCACCATGTCTGACGTCATTTTTCAGAAACAAGTTGCAGTGCTGAGCAGGAAAGCCATGGCCCGAAGCAGGCCATGGTGGAAGGCAAGGTCTGAAGCAAGAGAAGAGGGACTGGACGGGGTGTTAGCAGGGACTGTGATGTTCAAACTGGTCGAGGCAATATCACTTTACCCTAGTATTTTTGTTTTCAGTGCATCTAGGGGGAGGGACATGGTGCAATTTGTGCAATCAGTACTGAACAGTACCAATATACAGTGTACAGTCAAAAAACGGTCAGCTCACCTTCAGCAGCACAAACACCGGTGTGCACAGAACTCCCGAAGTGAGGCTAGTCCGTGTATAATACCAAATCTAGCAGGTAGCTTTTTTTTAAATATAGCTCTTTTCCAGTCTAATTAAAACACGAGGAAAGTTATTACTCCGAAACGCGTCAACCTGGTCTTGCTGTCTTGCTTCATCATGTTTTAATTCAACTGGAATAAAACTATTAACACCGTTATGTGCCGGATTTGGTATTATACTATATACTGTACAGTGCACAATACAGTCATCCTTATTGTAGACAGAAATCTATGTAGTCATGTGCATGAGACCTTAAAATGTCTACCTTTAAACATCATGAGGTCCTTATGGCCAAGATTCTGTGTCGATTAACTCCTTAAATGCCCCAGTCACGTGATACTTTTCTTATCTGCATCTTCTACTGTCTATAGGTTTTAGAGAAGGGAGGCAGAGGGAATAGGTTTACCCATGACTGTAGGATCAGACTACACACAGAGTTTGACAGTAGTCTGTAACCATTGGATACACATAGCTCTGCATTGGAGGTGTTTACAAAATGGTAGAAGATTATTAATCAATGCTAGTTGTGTAGCACGCTGCACAATGCCAATCTATACATGCTCAAGTCTGCCCAGTCCCCTTTGTGTCCCCACACAATAGTAGTGCCCGACACATATTAAGAATACCACCTTAGAGTGCTAACACTGTAAGAGTGTCCCCTTAGTGCCCTTGACACAGTATGAGTCCCCTTATTGCCTCCCCACATGGTATGATGCCCCTAAATGCCCTCTCAAAGGAGAAAGTTCCTATAAGTGCCCACACACAGACTGATGCTCTCACATAGTATGATGCACCCCATAAGTGCCCCCACACAGTCTGAGGTCTCATAGGTGCCCCCACTCAATATGAGTACCCCATAACTGCCCCTCACACAGTATGAGCACCCTGTAAGTGCCCCCACACAGTATGAGGTCTCATAGGTGCCCCCACTCAGTATGAGTCCCCCATAACTGCCCTTCACACAGTATGAGCACCCCATAAGTGCCCCCACCCCATAACTGCCTCTCACACAGTATGAGCACCCCATAGGTGCCCCCACACAGTCTGAGGTCTCATAGGTGCCCCCATGAGACCTCAATCATTCTCACACAGAATGAGCACCCCATAAGTGCCCCCACACAGTAGGAGGTCTCATTGGTGCCCCCACACAATATGATTACCCCCTAACTGCCTCTCACACAGAATGAGCACCCCATAAGTGCCCCCACACAGTATGAGGTCTCATAGGTGCCCCCACTCAGTATGAGTACCCCATAACTGCCTCTCACACAGTATGAGCACCCCATAAGTGCCCCCACACAGTATGAGGTCTCATAGGTGCCCCCACTCAATAAGAGTACCCCATAACTGCCTCTCACACAGTATGAGCACCCCATAAGTGCCCCCACACAGTATGAGGTCTCATAGGTGCCCCCACTCAGTATGAGTCCCCCATAACTGACCCTGACACAGTATAAGGCCCCACAAGTGCCCCTTGCACAATATGAGGCCCCATAGGTTTTACTATACTCAATGATACCCCCATAGTTTGAATACTCACCTATCCCACGTTCCTACGATGAGTGGTGCAGTGCTGGTGTCTCCAGTCTGTGGCTCAGTGCAGCAGGTGTAATGATGACCCTGTATCGCGCCTGCCTTCACCAAACCACCAGCACCAGTGGAATGGTGGAGCAGGGGGCTGACAGTTCCCTACTTCACCATTGTATCCAGTTGTATCTGCGTCCTGGGGTTGAGGTTGGGAAATGCCAGAGTCATCCTAAGACTATGGCACAGAGGTCAAAATTCAGGACTGTCCCACTGAACCGGGACAGTTGGGAGGTAAACAATGTTACCAAAATGTGGTCTAACTTCTTATCCATAACTTTATCTCTTTGTCACATATGGCGGGATCATTTCTTAGCATCTTTCCTCAAAAATGTTTCAGATTCCTCTTGCACCAATGGATCCTTGGATTTCCTGTGGTCTTTCTAGCTCACGGCATGGATGTATTCCCATAACAAAGCACGGGGAACACGGAAACATTATAGTGATTGCAGCCTGAGATATTGTGGGAATCCTTCAGACATTGTTATCAACTCAAGGAACCTAAAAGCCAATTTAGATTGCTCACTCTAATTGATGTCTTAGAAAGCACCTTAAAGCAATACCCTACAGGGAGCTTAAACCAAATCCAGCAAGTCATTGAAGTGAAATGGAAAATGTTTTCCATCACTTGATAAATATCCGTCAGGGATCATTGGATTCAAGTGCATCTGTCAGTCAATACATAATACTGTGGAGGACAAGTGCTTCCTCCTGGTGATTACATTAATGAAAGACTACAAATCAAGCAATTCTTATCACAACTGGAGCCAAAAGTAAGCCTCCTCTTGGATTTCTGTGCGTCTTAATATACATTGTCACCCACGGCATTGTACTTTAAATATGAATACATAACTTACAAATAAGGTCTCCTCTAGAAGGAAGAAAACTGCCTCTCTAGTGCTACATGTATCTATAGACAGCTACCCCTATAAGTCAATGTATGACCCATTGCATAGCCTTGACATGTCTTTGACACAGCTCTTGGAGGGTACTGGTTTTCTTTGAGATCCAGGTGGTGTAGGGAACCTTATGGGCAATGCTTCTTGAGAAAAAAAAATGCATTTAACTGCACTGCACATTGACTTCCAGAGCAGCTACCTATAGGGGGCACTAGAGAGTTTTCTTCCTTCTGGGGGAGAGCTCATTGAAGCACTGCCTATAGGATTATCTGCACTAGCCGGGTCTTTGCAAGGATACCCAAAAACCTTGCCAAACAAAGGTATACCAGAGCTTTTTAATGGGCCAGATGTTGACCCAATGGGGGCACTAGAGAGACAGTTTGGTCCCTTCTAGAGAACTAATTTGCATACTTTTCGCTAGGGAGCATTGACTGTAAAACTGCCAATACAGGCTTAATCTCTTTAAGCATAACTAGTACCCCCAGACAGCTACAGCACTTACAGTAAAGCACATGTACACATTTGCCATGTACAATTTCTGAAAGATACCGGGAGGGGTTCAGGTTCCTCCAAGTTGTTTATGCTTTATATATATTCCTGACATGCTTACTTAGTCATGCCTGCTTGTGGAGCTGCAGGTTCAGAGTTCAGTGGGTGTTCTCAGCTCATGGAACTGCAGGTTCAGAGCTCAGTGGGTGTTCCCTGCTCATGAAGCTGCAGGTTCAGAGCTCAGTCGGTGTTCTCAGCTCATGGAGCTGCAGGTTCAGAGCTCAGTCGGTGTTCTCAGCTCATGAAGCTGCAGGTTCAGAGATCAGTGGTTGTTCTCAGCTTGTGGAGCTACAGGTTCAGAGTTCAGTGGGTGTTTGCTGCTTGCAGAGCTGCACATTCAAAGTTCAGTGGGTTTTCGCTGCTTGTGGAGCTGTAGGTTCAGAGCTAAGTGGGTGTTCTCAGTCTGTGGAGCTGCAGGTTCAGAGCTCAGTGGCTGTTCTCAGCTTGTGGAGCTACAGGTTCAGAGTTCAGTGGTTGTTCGCTGCTTGCAGAGCTGTAGGTTCAAAGCTCAGTGGGTGTTCTTAGCCTGTGGAGCTGGAGGTTCACAGTTCAGTGGGTGTTCTCAGCTTGTGGAGCTGCAAGTTCACAGTTAAGTGGGTGTTCTCAGCTTGTGGAGCTGTAGGTTCAGAGCTCATTGGGTGTTCTCAACCTGTGGAGTGCAGGTTCAGAGTTCCGTGGGTGTTCTCAGCTCGTGGAGCTGCAGGTTCAGAGTTCAGTGAGTGTTTACTGCTCACAGAGCTGCAGGTTCTGAGTTCAGTGGTTGTTCTTTGCTTGTGAAGCTGCAGGTTCAGAGCTCATTGAGTGCTCCCAGTGTGCGGAGCTGCAGGTTCAGAGTTTAGTAGGAGTTCAAAGCTCGCAGAGCTGCAGGTTCATAGCTCAATGGCTGTTCCATGTTCGTGGAGCTGCAGGGTTAGAGCTCAGTAGGTGTTCCCAGCTCGCAAACCTGCAGGTTTAGCGCTCAGTGGGTGCTCTCTGTGAGGCTACTCTCTATCTCCCTCTTTTCTCTCAAGCCTATGATATAAATGAAAGCCATGATACCAGTGTGAAGGGGAGCAATGGATTTGGATTTCTGTATCAGGAAAAACAGAATTAAACTATAGGTGAATTATCCCACATTAGATGCCAGTAATCTGTGGACCATCCTAAACCACCAATAATATGAACTGTCCAGAACTTCTTCACAGTCCATGGGGGGAATGAATTCTGACATCTCTACACTGGGCAAATAATCCTGTGTTTGCCCCTGACAAGACGTGGTCATGCGGTGAACTACTGGTGTGACATAAACAGAACAAAGTTTTTCAACTTTCTCCTTAGGCCTCATGCACACGACCGTTGTGTGCATCCGTGGCCGTTGTGCCGTTTTCCGTTTTTTTTCATGGACCCATTGACTTTCAATGGGTCCGTGGAAAAATCGGAAAATGCACCGTTTTGCAGCCGAGGCCGTGATCCGTGTATCCTGTCCGTCAAAAAAATATGACCTGTCCTATTTTTTTGACGGACAACGGTTCACGGACCCATTCAAGTCAATGGGTCCGTGAAAGAACACGGATGCACACAAGATTGGCATCCGTGTCCGTGATCCGAGGCCGTAGGTTGCTTTCATACAGACGGATCCGAAGATCCGTCTGCATAAAAGCTTTTTCAGATCTAAGTTTTCACTTCGTGAAAACTCATATCCGACAGTATATTCTAACACAGAGGCGTTCCCATGGTGATGGGGACGCTTCTAGTTAGAATACACTACAAACTTTGTACAAGACTGCCCCCTGCTGCCTGGCAGCACCCGATCTCTTACAGGGGGATATGATAGCACAATTAACCCCTTCAGGTGCGGCACCTGAAGGGGTTAATTGTACTATCATATCCCCCTGTAAGAGATCAGGGCTGCCAGGCAGCAGGGGGCAGCCCCCCCCCCCCCAGTTTTAATATCATTGGTGGCACAGTGTGCGCCCCCCATCGGGCCCCCCGTCCTCCCTCTAGTGTAATAAAAATCGTTGGTGGCACAGTGTGCGCCCCCCATCGGGCCCCCCCTTCCTCCCTCTATTGTTATAAATCGTTGGTGGCACAGTGTGCGCCCCCCATCGGGCCCCCCTTCCTCCCTCTATTGTTATAAATCGTTGGTGGCACAGTGTGCGCCCCCCATCGGCCCCCCTCCCTCTATAGCAGTAACAACATTGGTGGCAGTGTGCGGCCTTCCATCTCCCCCCCCCCCCCCGCTCATTGGTGGCAGCGTAGTTCCGATCGGAGTCCCAGTTTAATCGCTGGGGCTCCGATCGGTAACCATGGCAACCAGGAAGCTACTGCAGCCCTGGTTGCCATGGTTACTTAGCAATAGTACAATAGTAGAAGATTCATACTTACCTGCTTGCTGCTGAGATGTCTGTGACCGGCCGGGAGCTCCTCCTACTGGTAAGTGACAGTTCTTTAGCAATGCGCCGCACAGACCTGTCACTTACCAGTAGGAGGAGCTCCCGGTCGGACACAGACATCGCAGCAGCAAGCAGGTAACTATGAATCTTCTACTATTGTACTATTGCTAAGTAACCATGGCAACCAGGACTGCAGTAGCGTCCTGGTTGCCATGGTTACCGATCGGAGCCCCAGCGATTAAACTGGGACTCCGATCGGAACTCCGCTGCCACCAATGATGGGGGGGGGGGAGATGGGAGGCCGCACACTGGCCACCAATGTTGTTACTGTTATAGAGGGAGGGGGGCCGATGGGGGGTGCACACTGTGCCACCAACGATTTATAACAATAGAGGGAGGAAGGGGGGGCCCGATGGGGGGCGCACACTGTCCCACCAACGATTTATTACAATAGAGGGAGGAAGGGGGGGCCCGATGGGGGGCGCACACTGTCCCACCAATGATTTATTACACTAGAGGGAGGACGGGGGGCCCGATGGGGGGCCCGATGGGGGGCGCACACTGTGCCACCAATGATATTCAAACTGGGGAGGGGGGGGGGTCTGCCCCCTGCTGCCTGGCAGCCCTGATCTCTTACAGGGGGATATGATAGTACAATTAACCCCTTCAGGTGCCGCACCTGAAGGGGTTAATTGTGCTATCATATCCCCCTGTAAGAGATCGGGTGCTGCCAGGCAGCAGGGGGCAGTCTTGTACAAATTTTGTAGTGTATTCTAACCAGAAGCGTCCCCATCACCATGGGAACGCCTCTGTGTTAGAATATACTGTCGGATCTGAGTTTCACGCTGTAGCTCATATCCGACAGTATATTCTAACATAGAGGCGTTCCCATGGTGATGGGGACGCTTCAAGTTAAAATATACCATCGGATTGGAGAAAACTCCAATCCGATGGTATAAAAGAACTCCAGACTTTACATTGAAAGTCAAGGGGGACGGATCCGTTTGAAATGGCACCATATTGTGTCAACGTCAAACGGATCCGTCCCCATTGACTTGCATTGTAATTCAGGACGGATCCGTTTGGCTCCGCACGGCCAGGCGGACACCAAAACGACTTTTTTTTCATGTCCGTGGATCCTCCAAAAATCAAGGAAGACCCACGGACGAAAAAACGTTCACGGATCACGGATCTACGGACCCCGTTTTTGCGGACCGTGCATGAGGCCTTATTCTTTATTTTTCCACCTCTAATATAAATGATGGGGGGAAGGGACTCTAGGAATACACAACATTAATATTTCCAGGCTATTACTTTGTTTCCTAGTACATCCGTAAATGCAAAGCAATTACCATCAACAGCTACAGCATTACAGGAATTGTGTGACCGTCCTGTGAAATGAATCGTTACATTGGAGAATTTATAGATTTTGTGCAAATTATTCCTGTTTTGACAAGTAATGTTGTCACCAGCAGAGCAGCTGCAAGGCGCATTATGGACATCAGGAGGTGGCTGCTTGCTGCACTGACAAAAAAATACAATGGTTTATGTGGTGAGGGCTCTATGTATTGGGAGGATGAGAAATGGATTATATTATGGTATATGATGGTAAACATATGCACCACTAATGAATGTTAGCTTTCAATCTGCAGATAATGTTGGATAGATTTGCATATACGTGTTTTTTATTTTTTTCATGTATTTATCATATTTCATGTATTTACTCATACTCAAAATTTTGTTGGGTTCTGAGGACTGCCGCCTACTGTCCATCTGCCCACTCAGCTATATATGCAGTGCATATTGAAACCCACCTTTGTACTATGACCAGTACAGTGCTGTATAGGTACCAACATTTATAAAATTCTGACCCTTCTGTAGAAATTAAAATAAACTCCACTTGTAATGCAATATTTTCAGATCTAAAATCTGCCAATAGTGGTCCAAAATGCAGCCGAAACTGTCAAAACATAGGGGGTATTGTCTTCATCCAAGGGATGGTGGTAGCTACTTTATAATTACTAGGGAAAGGCTGGAGATGGTCCTGATGTGGACCTTAGGGTATCATCCCCAGAAGTCTCAGACTACGACTATGAACTTGAGTTTGGTTTTAAATGCATTAGACCTGTATGTGAATGGTACATTGGTTCTTTATGTGCTGGGCTTTGTCTCCCTTCAATAGATTGACCTCAGAAGAAATTTCCTTGAATGCTTTCATTTTCTAAATGTCTAAAGAGTCTACTTGTTCATCAGCTCCTCGAATTTTACTACATGTGGAAAGCGTACAACATATAGCTGTGTTGTGGTATACTGTATTTGAAATCTTAGGTCTTCAAGGTGACCTCCAACTTCTGAACATTAACAATAACATCTTGTGGATAAACGGTGCTCTCAAGATATAACAGGTACCAACCGCAGTGGGTGTTGGGCATGCCCACTAATTGGCCTTGTAGATGAGAAACTGGGAGACAGAAAGCTGTGATGGTGTGAAGAAGCAGAGCAGGGTCTCTTCAGCAATCAGCAGCTCCAAGTAGGGTAGGGAACATGGTTGGCTCACGAAGACCTGGCATTGCACCACCTCTTCATTTTGAGGCATCACAGCTGGATAAATTAGTGTCCTCCAGGATTTGACAGGTACTAACTGCAATAGCTGTTGGGCATGCCCACTAATTGGCCTTCAAGATAGGAAATTGGGAAGCAACAAGCTGTGATAGTAGGAAGAAGTAGAGTAGAGCTCTCTACGAGTTAGCAGCTTCAAGTGGGTAAGGAACGTGGCTGACTCACGAAGACCTGGCATTGAACGACCTCCTCATTTCGAGGCATCACAGCTTGCCACCTCCCAATTAGGAGTTTTGGTCAATGATAGTAATTAGAAGCCATTACTCATTGCTACCACATCATGAAAATTAAACACTGCCTAAGGCCTCACGCACACGACCGTATGTATTTTGCGGTCCACAAAAAACGGATCCGCAAAAAATACGGATGATGTCCGTGTGCATTCTGTTATTTGCGGAACGGAAGAGCTGGCCCCTAATAGAACAGTCCTATCCTTAATGCGTAATGCGGACAATAATAGGACATGCTCTATTTTTTTGCGGAACGGAAATGTGGATATACGGAAACGGAATGCACACAGAGTACCTTCCGTTTTTTTTTTTGCGGACCCTTTCAAATGAATGGTTCCGCATACGGTCCGCAAAAAAATGGAACAGACACGGAAAGAAAATACGTTTGGGTGCATGAGGCCTAAGTCAATCAAACTCTGCACCGAGACTGATGCGTCCATACTGTATTACGAATCTCTTGACATGGAAATTAGATGATAAGCTCAGTGTGCAGACCCTATAAAATCTTCACATATCACATACTCCATTTATACACTGACGCTGTAAATGCCAATGTCACCGCCTGCTCTATGCATGAAAAAATCATTACGGATTTCTCCCCTCCCCCTCCACTCAAGAATATGACATTTAGAGGCGCCTTTGTCTTGGGGGGGAATTTCATGTACAGCTTTGTACATTATGTATCGTAGTCAATTATTCACTATGAGGTGCATAAGACCTGACTAATATTTTAGGAATCAGCGAAACGCTCCTGCCTTTTTGCTATTTATAATAATAATGATAGATGTGTCAGAATGTAGCGTAGACAGTGTACATGAGCGTTCATTGAGTAGCACATTCCTGCAGTCACTATTCCTTTATTTGAAGACATTTAATAAGAGGCTGTTCACTTGACGTGTGACTATTTCTGTATCAACGTCACAAAATCACAGACTGATATATTTTTAGAGGTTTGCAAATGTCTTAAATTCCATCTTTTAGTTATTTTCTGTCTTGGACCAAAAAATTAAGGTTACAGATCCTGAACTCTCCTAGAAATGGTTGGACATTATGGAGACTGTGGGAAGGTGTCAACATAATTTCTAAAGAAATACTGGCAGGGGTATAGCTATAGGGGTTGCAGTCACTACTTGACGGGTCCAAAGCTCCACTGACGTGTAAGAGGAAACCAGTCTCTATAGTTAATGACACACTACTGTTGCAATCAGTAGCCAACTTGGCAAAGAGCCAAGTTGGCTACAGAAGATTTTAATATTGGCATCATCACCAGGAAAGCATTCAGGATGCAACAGACCAAAGGATGAGACGGGGGCAAAGTCAGGAAATATTCAAGGGTCAGAGCCAGGACAGCAGTGATATCTAAGAGCAAGAAAAAGGTCAGGATCAGAGCCAATCAGGAATCAATCTCAGGATCAGACAGCACAAGAGCAGAAGCCATGAATGGCTATGCATGGCAGGATGTTTCACCTATAAAAAGCCTCCAGGCTTTTCATCTTTGAATGTCTTTGCCCTTAGCCATCTGTCTCTGCTGAAGAGCATCTTTAGAAGAGCTGTGCGTAAAACAGCAGGAGTGTGGCAAAAGACAAGAGCTGTACGCGGGCATCATCGGGAGCTGGGGCCTGGTGATGGAACAGACAAGAATAGTAACACGTGTATTTGGTGGACAGATAGATTTCTATTATATGGTCAGTGAAACTTCACCCAACTCCTCTTAGAGAAGACCACCGTAATCTAGACTAGATTTTGCTTTGATGGATTTTGAAATCTTGTACATATTGGCTGTCTTGTTTAAAGGGCCTACCTATTTTTTTTATACCCCGTTTCAGACCATATGGTGCCAAAATATTCCACACAGTGATTGCCACAGCTTGCATCAGTCCCTGCCCCCTGTGGGATTTAGAATTTAATCTCCCAATCTCATATACACTCACTCACCCATTTTTGGTGTGATAAGTCCTTGTGGAGATCCAGCTGGTGTAGGGAATCTCATAAGCAATGCTGCCTGGGGAAAAAGCAGCTCTCCTCCACAAGAAAGAAAGCTGCTCTGTAGATGCACCTACCACAAAAGTCAATCTTTGACCCAATAAACTGCAATGAAATATGACTAGGGGTATCAGCCAAACCAGGGATATCCATAATAGGTCTGTGGAAGCTGAAGAGCCTGGAAGAAACCCACCTAACACAGGAGAACATATCATCTCTATGTAATGTCATCCTTGGTCAAATTCAAATCCGGACCCCAATGCCACAAGGCAACAGTACTACCCACTGAGACACACCAAGATCTCTCAAAAACTTTGAGTCCACATCATAAAAAGTCACTATCATTTTAGAAAGATTTGAAAAACTTATACTAGACTAATTATGGGATCTATAGTAAATCTTCTGCTTATAGGTGCCTTTAAAGGGGTGGTCAACCAGTAATTTTCTTCACTGGCTGAGATGGGTCTCTGGTGCTGCCACTGACTGATGAGGGGTCATTTTCTTCCTCAAGAAGAGTCATAATAGGATCGGTGAGCCATCATTTCTTTTGTTTTACAAGCTGGTCTGACCCTATTCCCCAAAAAATTAATAAATCTGGTTGGATGTCTCTTTAAGACAGGCATGGTTAATTTTGTCACAGTGATCTCAGTGAGAAGGAAAGATGTGGAGGGTGTAGGGGGCCTTGGCCAGGGAGGGGGCACTTGAGTCTGCCTTGTTTGAGGAAAATTGTTTGCATTCTTCCACTGATTTAAAACTGGAGCCAAGAATGAAATGTGAAGGATCCGGTGCCAAGAGCAGCACATTAAACAGATTTGCAGCTCCTTCTACCCCAGTTTCCGCTTGGTGCAGTTCACTTGAGTCATGCTATGTCTTCCATATGGTTTCCTTAAACAAGTAAGGGGGAAAAAAAAAAAGAAAGCATCTAAGAACCGTGACCTGCCTGATGTTCCATACATCTCGTGCCTTTCTGAACATGTTGTGCCTTTGTGAAATGACTGTAGCTGGAGAGAAGGGAACTGCAGCAATTTGAGAACATTTGTCAGTGCTTTAGAGGGAAAGTCCACCCACATGTGATCATCTGACACATCATTGAGGTATCTCAAAAGATGGCGCTGGTGATGTTCTTTGGCTTGGTTTTTAAAAACCTGTAGAGCATTCCAACATCTTTAGTACTGTTTTGAGATGTCCATCACCGGTTGCTAATAAAACAGTCGAAACAAAGGGTCCGTTCCGGGAGGTACCAAAGAAGTTTGGCTACTATCTGCAGACCTTGTGGTGGTGCGAGTTCAAGGACTCCTCCAATGTAATCTTCTGTTTACATACTGAAAAATCATTCTTGTCTGGATTTAGCCTAAAAAGTAGATTGTCTGGTTACTTAAAATATCTATTATGGAAGGGGGGCTCCCACATTTAGGACCTTCCTCTATTAGCCAGAGTGAAAAGCGGCTAAAAAGAGCATTTCTAGTACTTAAACTCCTGAGAGGTTTGTGCAATATGAAGACAGCCCATTGATTGGAATGTGAGCTGTGTAATACTTTATATCTCCTGCGGGGGTGCTACAGGAAAATTCAACACTAGGTCAAACACATGCATGATGTCATCTTGGCTTACCTTGAAAGGTCTCTTCAGATGTGGGGTATGCAGTAATTTTCTCAACAGTCAAATGTGATGGGGGGGTTAATTTTTGGGTAAAAATGTCACGTGTGGAATCTAGAAAAATATCCACATTTGAAACTTTGTTACCTAAAGTCCTGAATTCAGAAATGGAAATATCAGTTTTTCAGAAGAATATTTAGTGTGTGGTGGGACCTTCACCAATGTATCTGCATCCAGCTGTCTATCCGTGCTTGGACCTGCCCTGCACTGTCCCTGCCCTATACACTAATCTTCCCTTATTTCATCTGCGATACTTAACAACTCTATTCATTCCCGACGGCGTATGCAAATTGGTTGCTTAAAGTCAAGGGGGCAACGGTCTTCATGTTCCAAGTCAAGTTAGCCATGCCCCTGTCCTGCCTCTTTCTACTGATTGACAGCACATTGCTTTTTTACTTCAGACGCAATGTGCCTGAGATCCTGTGCATGCACCATTCTGTTTCACTTTCAGCGTCTGCGCGGTGAGCCCATCATTAGTGTAGCTGGCTTCAGAGGCTCACTGAGCAGGTGCCAACCCCCAGGAGAAGGCCTCTAAAGCCAAGAACACTGAAGATCGGCTTACCATGCAGATGCTGGAAATAAAAGAGAACAGCGCATGCGTAGGATCTCAAGGAAAAAAAGGCACTGATCTGTCTATCAGGGGGAAAGAGGCAGGACACGGGGCATGGATAGCTTGACTTGGAGTGTCTTGACTTCAAACAGACAATTTGCACACAACTTTTCGATCCCTTTTTTTTCTATTTTTTGAGGAGGCAAGATGACAAAATAGTGGAAAATTGCATATATTCATATTTTAATAATTATAGGATTTTTCTTGTTTATTTTTATAAGTAAAAATGAGAAGCTGGGTAGTTTGAATTATATTTATACAGTCATGTGAAAAAATTAGGACACCCTTTGAAAGCATGTGGTTTTTTGTAACATTTTTAATAAAAGGTTATTTCATCTCCGTTTCAACAATACAGAGAGATTAAAGTAATCCAACTAAACAAAGAAAACTGAAGAAAAGTCTTTTCAAGATCTTCTGTAAATGTCATTCTACAAAAATGCCTATTCTAACTGAGGAAAAAGATAGGACACCCTCACATGTATTCCCTCTTAAATTGGCTCAGATCTCACACAGGTATATCACACCAGGTGCACATAATTAGTAGATCGTTACTCTGCATGTTGAATGAGGCTTGCCCTATTTAAACCTCAGACATTTAGTTTGGTGTGCTCCTGACTGTTGAAGTGAGAGTGAGCACCATGGTGAGAGCAAAAGAGCTGTCAGAGGACTTCAGAAAAAAGATTGTAGCAGCCTATGAGTCTGGGAAGGGATTTAAAAAGATCTCAAAAGATTTTGAAATCAGCCATTCCACTGTCCGGAAGATAGTCTACAAGTGGAGGGCTTTCAAAACAACTGCCAACATGCCCAGGACTGGTCGCCCCAGCAAGTTCACCCCAAGAGCAGACCGCAAGATGCTAAAAGAGGTCTCCAAAAACCCTAAAGTGTCATCTCGAGAACTACAGCAGGCTCTGGCTACTGTTGATGTAGAAGTACATGCCTCTACAATCAGAAAGAGACTGTACAAGTTTAACTTGCATGGGAGGTGTGCAAGGAGGAAACCTTTGCTTTCCAAGAGAAACATCGAGGCCAGACTGACATTTGCCGGAGATAAAGTTGACAAAGACCAGGACTTCTGGAATAATGTTCTTTGGACAGATGAGTCCAAAATTGAATTATTTGGACACAACAGCAGAGGACATGTTTGGCGTAAACCAAACACAGCATTCCAAGAAAAGAACCTCATACCAACTGTGAAGCATGGAGGTGGAAGTGTCATGGTTTGGGGCTGCTTTGCTGCAGCAGGACCTGGTCAGCTCACCATCATAGAATCCACGATGAATTCTACTGTGTATCAGAAGGTGCTTGAAGAACATGTGAGACCATCAGTTAGAAAATTAAAGCTGAAGCGGAACTGGACCATGCAACATGACAATGACCCAAAACATACTAGTAAATCAACCAAAGATTGGCTGAAAAAGAAGAAATGGAGAGTCCTGGAATGGCCAAGTCAAAGTCCAGATTTGAATCCCATTGAGATGCTGTGGGGTGACTTGAAAAGGGCTGTACGTGCAAGAAACCCCTCAAACATCTCACAGCTGAAAAAGTTCTGCATTGAGGAGTGGGGTAAAATTTCCTCAGACCGATGTCGAAGACTGGTAGATGGCTACAAGAACCGTCTCACTGCAGTTATTTCAGCCAAAGGAGGTAACACTCGCTATTAGGGGCAAGGGTGTCCTATCTTTTTCCTCAGTTAGAATAGGCATTTTTGTAGAATGACATTTACAGAAGATCTTGAAAAGACTTTTCTTCAGTTTTCTTTGTTTAGTCGGATTACTTTAATCTCTCTGTATTGTTGAAACGGAGATGAAATAACCTTTTATTAAAAATGTTACAAAAAACCACATGCTTTCAAAGGGTGTCCTAATTTTTTCACATGACTGTATATAATACAAAAAAGGGCAGCACTCCATGGTAAAAAAATGTGGTACATCAACGTTTCAGCTCCGCAATAGAGCCTTTCTCAAACGCAACAGAAGATGGGTGTTGCAACAGGACAACGACCCAAAGCATAGAAGTAAATCAACAACAGAATGGCTTCACATACTTTTTCCACCTGCACTGTGAATGTTTACATGGTGTGTTCAGTAAAAACATGGTAACATTTAATTCTTTGTGTGTTATTAGTTTAAAGCAGACTGTGATTGTCTATTGTTGTGACTTAGATGAAGATCAGATCACATTTTATGACCAATTTGTGCAGAAATCCATATCATTCTAAAGGGTTCACATACTTTTTCTTGCAACTGTATATACAGTATATATATAATTATTATTTTTTTACATTTATTTTGTTGTAATTATTAGTCCCCATAACACCTTAAAGCGACTTTGTCACCAGGATCAACCTTATTAAACCAGACATACTGGCTGGTACGGCTTATTATGCTGATTAAAACAATACCTTTCTTTTGTCTGTATGCTAAACAGCTGCAGAGAAATCTGTGTTTTTATTCAAATGCAAATGAGAAATGTGAGCACCCAGAGGTGGGCCTAAATCCTTTGAGCACTGCTTTTTAACATCCCCTGTGCTCTGCAAACTCTCCCCTCCCCTTGATTGACAGGGCTAGACTGCTGAGAACAGAGCTGGGTCCTAGCATCTACATATCATATACTCTATGTAGATTCGTGGCCAAAAGTTTTGAGAATAACATAAATATTGGAAATTGGAAAAGTTGCTGCTTAAGTTTTTATAATAGTAATTTGCATATACTCCAGAATGTTATGAAGAGTGATCAGATGAATTGCATAGTCCTTCTTTGCCATGAAAATTAACTTAATCCCAAAAAAACCTTTCCACTGCATTTCATTGCTGTCATTAAAGGACCTGCTGAGATCATTTCAGTAATCGTCTTGTTAACTCAGGTCAGAATGTTGACGAGCACAAGGCTGGAGATCATTATGTCAGGCTGATTTGGTTAAAATGGCAGACTTGGGGAGCTAGCGCCGGATGGAGATGGCAGCTTAGTTTTCTGCTCTCCTAAGAGGATCGTTATAACGCTAGCCTACATCAGCACTTTCGGGCGAGAATGGTCAAGATCGGCAACCCGAAACAGGGTGACAACTCTTCTACCTCTAAAGGCCAAGTCCCGCCAGGCGAAATGGAGAAATTCCTTAAAAAGGCAGCCGCAACGGTTGCGCTGAAGGAGACAAAGATGGCGCCGACACTGCCGGCTAAAGCACAGAAGCGCGCCCAGGTCCTCTCGGAGGGGGAAAGTGAAGCGGAGGACTCTTTGGAAGCCTGTTCTGATCTCCCCCTGACCAGAAGGTATCTGGATCGAGCCCTGAGCAGGGTCATGGAACCCATACTCACAGAAATCTCTGCATTCCGGCAGGAAGTGAGGCACATAGGGGACCGGGTTGAGGCCCTAGAGTCGCGACAGGCAGCGTCCCTGAATCATCACTCTGCAGTGTCAGACGCATTACGCCGATGTTCCACCTACCTTAATGGACTCCACAATGCGGTCGAGGACCAGGAAAATCGAGGGCGCCGCAATAACTTACGGTTTCGCGGGATCCCCGAAACAGTGCTGCCGGGTGACATCCCTGCAACGGTCATAGCAATTTGCGGCTCGCTGCTGGGCCCTGAATTTCCACAAGAAGTAATGATTGAGCGAGCTCACAGGGCCCTCCGCCCGAAACCTAAACCCTCTGATCCGCCCAGGGACGTCATTTGTAAGTTCCTGAATTTTCCGATTAAGGCGGCCATTTTAGAAGCAGCTCGCGGCAACAAAAACCTTTCCTATGAGGACTGTAAGCTTGAAATCTACCAGGACCTGGCTCCAGCTACTTTAAAGAAACGCAGGGCACTGAAGCCCCTGACCGACTGGCTTCGGTCCAACAAAGTCCTGTACCGCTGGTCTTACCCGTTTGGTATCTCGTTTACCTTTGCCGGAAAGAAAATATTCATCTCATCCTTTACAGACTTACAGGCTACCTACGACGCTTTGAATATTGACCCCTTGCCAATTGAAAACTGGGAGCTTTACCAAGATCTGAGTGACTTTCCAGAACTTCCTATAATACTCCCTTTTGAAGTCCAGCGGACCCCGAAGACCTCCAGATCAAGGAAAAGAGGCCTGCAGTTCACCCCTAGAAGCCAATCACGAGACAAACAGCCCAATCCCTAGCAACTGTCACACACATGACTGGTTGTATCGTCTTGCCGTTTTCTTCTTCTTTCCCTCTGAACAGATTGTCATCCCCTATGTCTAATAATATGCTGTTATTTGTTTAGACAGGGAAATGTATATCTCTGCTTACCTGTTCAGATTGACCCTTTCTCCCTGATAACTCATTGGCTCTACTTGAGGCGTTATCCGACCTCTCTCATGGTCACAAGACCACACTTCCCCCTCATGCATGTGGCATGTACACATATGCTTTGTTCTTTTTTGTTCGCTGTTTTATGTTTTGTTCTTTGTTCTTATCCCAATCCTTCCCCAGGGTATAGGCTACGTTGGTTTGCAACAAGTGACCCTCGCTGCTCCTGTGACAAACTTGCACACCTGGAGATGAGCACACACGGTATCCCCACGCTCTCTTGGAGGAAGCACCATCTGCTTAAAGGTAACTCCACTCTCACTCTACCTAATGGCTGACCTACACATTGCTTCCTATAATGTCAAGGGCTTCCACTCCCCTTCCAAAAGGAGTCAGGTCTTTGCCGTTTTAAGGAAAGCCAAGGCTGAGGTGGTGTTCCTCCAAGAGACACATTACCGCTTTAACCGATACCCCAACATGCAATTTTCATATTACTCTGATTGGTATCACTGTGGGGGTAATTCGTCTGCCTCATGTGGGGTTAGCATAGGGTTTCATAAAAAAGTACCATTTAAACTAACTGACCAAATTGTTGACCCAGATGGAAGGTACATACTTCTCAAAGGCTCCATTGGCCAACAAGTATACACATTCATCAATATATATGGCCCTAATGCCAACCAGTCACAGTGGATAGCTGACATGGTCTCAATTGTCAGTCCCTTTAAAGAGGGAATAGTGATAATGGGAGGGGACTTTAACGTTGCCCTAGTCCCACAGCTTGACATCTCCTCACATAAGTCGTCTCACTCAAACAAATCCCTGAAACTCATTAGAAAAAACCTCTGGGGTCTACACTTGGTTGACTCTTGGCGCTCCCTGCATCCCGATACCCTTGACTACACCTTTTACTCGTCTGTCCATGGTACGTACCACCGGCTGGACTACCTTTTAATTCTAAGGAACATCTTCACCTGTGTGGTTCGGCATCGATTGGTTCCATCCATCTGTCAGACCACTCCCCAATATTTGTCACATTGCTAGCCCCTACAAAAAACCCTACCTGTTTTAATTGGCGTTTAAACGAGACCCTACTAGGCTCACAAGATTCAGTAGACCAGATCTCCAAACACCTAACAGACTACTTCTCAATGAACGATAGCGCGGATGTCTCATCTAACACACTTTGGGACGCCCATAAACCAGTTATTAGGGGTCAGTTTATCAAAATTGGGTCCTACAAAAAGAAATTACAAGAAAAAGCCATAGACGAAGTCCTCAAAAAAATACAGGACCTTGAGTCTTGCCATAAATCATCCTCCACTGACTCCCAGTTAAAGGAACTCTCTGAATTTAGGGCGAAACTAAAATCCTTGCTTTCCTGTAAAGCAGCCAAATACTTCATGAGTGTGCAACATAAGTTCTTTGCTCATGGTGATAAGGCCTCAAAGTTCTTGATGAGTAGAGTCAGGGGAAGGAGGGCCTCGAATTATGTCCACCAGCTATCCTCAACTGGTGGTAAACCGATCTTCTCTACTTCACAGATAGCTGCACATTTCCGAGACTTCTATAGTAACCTTTACAACCTTGCCTCCCCTGGATCTACTGATGAGAAGTTTTCAGCCGTACGGGCCTTCTTAGACTCATCCAAAGTGCCGCATCTCTCCCCAGACCAGAAGCAACAACTAGAGGCTCCATTCACCATTTCGGAACTTAGGAATGCTGTGCTCCAAATGCCGCTAGGGAAGAGCCCTGGCCCAGATGGCTTTCCACTTTCTTATTATAAAACATTTCAGGAACTCCTCCTCCCTTACCTCTTGAAGGTCTGTAACCAGTCCCTGATGGGTTGCCCGCTCTCCAGGGATATGACTATAGCGCACATTTCTCTAATACCTAAAGAGGGGAAAGATCATAAACAATGTTCCAACTATAGACCCATATCCCTCCTAAACATAGACCTCAAACTCCTGGCAAAGATGTTGGCCAACAGACTGGCCATTCTTCTGCCCCTTCTCATACATGGTGATCAGGTTGGCTTCGTCCGAGCCAGGGAAGGCAAGGATAACACTACTAGAGTGATCAATGTCCTGTGCCATTCCAAAAAGCTTTCTTCCCCTCTGCTTCTCCTTAGTACCGACGCGGAGAAAGCTTTTGATAGGGTGGACTGGCGCTACCTAGAGCAGACTATGCTGAAGTTCGGCCTCCCTGATCCCTTTGTGAGGGCGACATTCTCCATGTATGAGCAGGCGTCAGCTAGGGTACAGGTTAATGGTAGTCTGTCTGCCCCCTTCTTGATAAGTAACGGGACGAGACAGGGATGCCCCTTATCGCCTCTCCTGTTTATTTTAGCACTAGAACCCCTTCTGGCAACTATAAGGTGCGATGGGGAGATTTCAGGTCTATGCTTGGGAGGCAGGGAACAAAAAGTGGCAGCTTTCGCGGACGATGTCCTTGTAATGACAGTTAACCCCCGAACCTCCTTACCGCGTATCCAAACTCACCTAAACAGTTACAGCCTAGCTTCAAATTTTAAAATTAACGCAGGTAAATCCCTGGTCCTTTGCAGGGGAATACCCCAATCTACAAAGAATCAATTGATGGTGGACTCACCTTTTAACTGGTCTACGCCTACCCCCACGTACTTAGGGGTCAAGCTTAGTCCCAACATACAAGATCTCTTTGCTCTAAACTATATCCCCCTTAAGGAATCCATTTTTGAGGCCATTGACAAGCTAGCGCACTCTAACCCAACCCTCTCTTGGTTCGGCCGTAAGAATCTTCTTACATCGCTAATCCTCCCACGACTTACCTATTTACAACAGGTATTACCTATACCGGTTCCCAAGCAATACTACGAGCAAATTTCCCAAAAATTTAGATCGTTTATCTGGTGTAATAAAAAGGCAAGACTGTCTTTCTCTCTGTTAACGAGACCTAGGCAGGCGGGTGGAATTGGACTGCCAAACCCTGAAATCTATGGTAGGGCTATCCTCCTTACCCGGGCGGTTGCCTGGCTACGTTCCTCCCCGAAATCACCCATAGTGGATATTGAAGCGGACATCCTTAAGACATCCCCCAGGGCTTTACTGCTAGGCTCTCAACTGGTTTTTCTGGGTCAATTCTCAAATTATCCAATAATAAAAGCCACTCTGGAAGCCTGGAAATGGCTTTCGTCTTCGCACTGCTCTATCCCTTTTCCCTCACCCCTCTTGACAGTTGCAGATGTTATTGATACGGCCCCTCTTCCTATAAGATCCGCGACCTCGCCAGGGCTTAGGTCCTCAGTACTACCCATCAACGCTTTGGCACCCTCCTCGG
The DNA here is from genome assembly GCF_014858855.1 of Bufo gargarizans. NCBI lineage: Eukaryota > Metazoa > Chordata > Amphibia > Anura > Bufonidae > Bufo > Bufo gargarizans. Next base: position 524,179,957 of record NC_058083.1, on the reverse strand, counting down.
GGGGATGGATGGATTACCAAGCGACAAACACTCTCCTAAACCCTCACCCTTGCGACATCTTCACTATTATATATCTTAGAGCATATTTGAAACAGCACATAAATATAGGGGACCTGTGCCGTCCCTTGGTTTGGTTCGAGTCGATTTTCTCTACCCATCCTACCCCTAGGAAACTTATTTCACTAATTTATAGCAAACTACGCTCACCCCCCATGTTGGCTAAGCCATCGTTTGTGAGGTGTTGGGAAGGGGATCTTAATATAGTAATCCCGTTTGATTGTCTACCTAGCCTCCTTGGTTCTCCCCATGGGGCCTCCCGCTGTGTACGAATTCAGGAAAATAATTATAAGATCCTTACCAGATGGTACAACACACCTGATAAGACATCTCTTTACTCTGAATCAGCGTCAGACGCTTGCTGGAGGTGCCATGGGGAGAGGGGCACCTTTTTCCACATATGGTGGTCCTGCCCCCCCATTTACAAATGGTGGAAAGAAATTTTTTCTTATGCTAATAAGATCTGTGGGACCTACTTCCCAATCTCTCCACAATTGGCTCTCCTGTCCCTCCCCTCGCCAGATCATACTGCTAAACCTCCATATGTGTTTATCCAAATGCTACTAGCTGCGCGCCTCTTGCTTCCCAGACATTGGTTACACTCCCATATACCATCCTCAGATGAATGGATCCAAAAAATGGATCAATTGCACAGGTTCGAAGAACTTTCCTCATGGGAAATGCGATCCCATACCACTTTTCTCAAGAAGTGGCTTCCCTGGTCAATATTCAGAAACCCCCAAAAGTAAACCAAGCACCTTGCCAATGCTACTCTGCCTCGGGTTTTGGGGGAAAACCCTTACTTTAACAGCCCATTCTTTAGATAGCCTTCCACCCTAGTGGCGTTTGGAGTTGGGACCTTGTCCTGAGAACCACCTGGCCCTCCATAAAGCTATGACTCTCCCCCCTTAGAAATGGTTATTGATCTAAGATTATGCCTTTCCTACCTTTAGGAAGTGTATTGCCCTCTTTACTAGGATAAGATATACTTTACGGCCTGTAGTGCTTGCCTGCTCATAAATCTTCTCTCCTACTGTCACATTCCATTGACTTTAAATAACTTTGCTATGCTCTTGGTTCATGATAAGATTGTGTGCAATGATTCTAGGTTGTGCCGCTAGATAAAACGCAATGTACTCACTATTGACTTGTACTAGGCCTGCGTGCCTTACCTTGGTACCCTGTTACCCCCTGTTATTGTTGGAAAAACCAATAAAATACAAATTTAAAAAAAAAAAAAAAAAAAAAATGGCAGACTTGACCTGTTAAAAGGAGGGTGATGCTTGAAATCCTTGTTCTTCTATTGTTAACCATGGTGACCTGCAAAGAAACGCGTGCAGCCATCATTGCGTTGCATAAAAATGGCTTCACAGGCAAGGATATTGTGGCTACTAAGATTGCACCTCAATCAACAATTTATAGGATCATCAAGAACTTCAAGGAAAGAGGTTCAATTCTTGTTAAGAAGGCTTCAGGGCGTCCAAGAAAGTCCAGCAAGCGCCAGGATCGTCTCCTAAAGAGGATTCAGCTGCGGGATCGGAGTGCCACTAGTGCAGATCTTGCTCAGGAATGGCAGCAGACAGGTGTGAGCGCATCTGCACGCACAGTGAGGCGAAGACTTTTGGAAGATGGCCTGGTGTCAAGAAGGGCAGCAAATAAGCCACTTCTCTCCAAAAAAAACATCAGGGACAGATTGATCTTCTGCAGAAAATATGGTGAATGGACTGCTGAGGACTGGGGCAAAGTCATATTCTCCGATGAAGCCTCTTTCCGATTGTTTGGGGCATCAGGAAAAAGGCTTGTCCGGAGAAGAATAGGTGAGCGCTACCATCAGTCCTGTGTCACGCCAACAGTAAAGCATCCTAAGACCATTCATGTGTGGGGTTGCTTCTCATCCAAGGGAGTGGGCTCACTCACAATTTTGCCCAAAAACACAGTCATGAATAAAGAATGGTACCAAAACACCCTCCAACAGCAACTTCTTCCAACAATCCAACAACAGTTTGGTGAAGAACAATGCATTTTCCAGCACGATGGAGCACCGTGCCATAAGTCAAAAGTGATAACTAAGTGGCTCGGGTACCAAAACGTTGACATTTTGGGTCCATGGCCTGGAAACTCCCCAGATCTTAATCCCTTTGAGAACTTGTGGTCAATCCTCAAGAGGCGGGTGGACAAACAAAAACCCACTAATTCTGACAAACTCCAAGAAGTGATTATGAAAGAATGGGTTGCTATCAGTCAGGAATTGGCCCAGAAGTTGATTGAGAGCATGCTCAGTCGAATTGCAGAGGTCCTGAAAAAGAAGGGCCAACACTGCAAATACTGACTTTTTGCATAAATGTCATGTAATTGTCGATAAAAGCCTTTGAAACGTATAAAGTGCGTGTAATTATATCTCACTAAATCACAGAAACAACTGAAACAAAGATCTAAAAGCAGTTTAGCAGCAAACTTTGTGAAAACTAATATTTGTGTCATTCTCAAAACTTTTGGCCACGACTGTACTATAGCTTCACCACACTCAGATCTGCTCAGAAAGCTAATATACTGTACATATTACTGCTTTATTTATAAGGACAATATAGGATTGTAAGCACACCCCAGTAATGCGTGTTAGCTTATAAGCATAGAAAAAACACCCTTTTATACGTGGTAATGCTATAGCTTAGCGGTAAGTGTTTGGTTTTGCATATAGAGATCCCAGGTTTGACTTGACTTCCCTTGACTTCAATTTTTTTTTCATCAGGTATTTTTTTCTACCACATTTAAACCATACTCAATGTCTATCCTTATCATATTGAGAATAATGTTTTTAGGCTTAAAAAGCAAATAAATGGTGCTGGTTTCTTTATATCATAAATTGTGTCTGTGAATAAACTAGTAAAATGTTTTAAGTTTCTAAGCAAAAAAAAACACTATTCTCAATATAGTAAAGACTTTAATTGTTATCATATGATTATTTATATGTATTATAGTATAGCCTGTTATTATAGGTTACATGAGAGAGCACAACAAGTTTATGTAAGTCTTTCCCAGGATTCAAACCTGGGATCTCTACAAAATTATGCACTTATCACATGTAGATGTAGATTAGCTTTCTGAGCAGATCTTAGTGTGGTAAGGCTATAGTACATAGTGATATGATATTTACATGCTAGATACAGCTCTGCCCTCAGCATGTCTAGCCCTGTCAATCAAGTGGGGGGCGGAGTGTGCAGAGGTCCACCAGCAGAATAGTGAGTGCAGCTCTGCAGTATAATGCAGGATGTAACTCAGGATCAGTACAGGATAAGTAATGTAATGTATGTACACAGTGACTCCACCAGCAGAATAGTGAGTGCAGCTATGGAGTATAATACAGGATGTAACTCAGGATCAGTACAGGATAAGTAATGTAATGTATGTACACAGTGACTGCACCAGCAGAATAGTGAGTGCAGCTCTGGAGTATAATACAGGATGTAACTCAGGATCAGTACAGGATAAGTAATGTATGTACACAGTGACTGCACCAGCAGAATAGTGAGTGCAGCTCTGGAGTATAATGCAGGATGTAACTCAGGATCAGTACAGGATAAGTAATGTAATGTATGTACACAGTGACTCCACCAGCAGAATAGTGAGTGCAGCTATGGAGTATAATACAGGATGTAACTCAGGATCAGTACAGGATAAGTAATGTAATGTATGTACACAGTGACTGCACCAGCAGAATAGTGAGTGCAGCTCTGGAGTATAATACAGGATGTAACTCAGGATCAGTACAGGATAAGTAATGTATGTACACAGTGACTGCACCAGCAGAATAGTGAGTGCAGCTCTGGAGTATAATACAGGATGTAACTCCGGATCAGTACAGGATAAGTAATGTAATGTATGTACACAGTGACTCCACCAGCAGAATAGTGAGTGCAGCTCTGCAGTATAATGCAGGATGTAACTCAGGATCAGTACAGGATAAGTAATGTAATGTATGTACACAGTGACTCCACCAGCAGAATAGTGAGTGCAGCTCTGGAGTATAATACAGGATGTAACTCAGGATCAGTACAGGATAAGTAATGTAATGTATGTACACAGTGACTCCACCAGCAGAATAGTGAGTGCAGCTCTGGAGTATAATACAGGATGTAACTAACTGATTTTCCTAGTCTACGACGTAAAGTCATAGTTTTATTAAGACACGGAGGCGAATATTGCTTTCTCTTCCTTTACTGATCACCAATAGCAGCAAGGAGAAACAAAAACAAATGCAAATGGTCACCATAGTAACCCATACATCCCACCCCTACAGCCCCAATATAAGGCTGCGTCCAAGGTGGTACTTCCTCTTTCTCTGCGAACCAGTCCATAATAACCGATGAACGAACAACTCCGGACCACTCAAAGAATGACCTGCGCCAAAGAGACCCACAGAGTCCAAGCAGGAACTTTCCAGCGACAGGATCCACTTCAAGGGAAGGACTGGAAACCATCATCCAAGACTCTCAGCAAATCCAACGTGGCAGATGCAGGAGCTGGAGGAAAACATCGTCCAGAACAGGAACATTCCAGGGCTGGAAGACTCAACCTGAAAGAACAAGAGAAGCAAACTCCGATAAAGCAAGAGTATGGCCAAGCCAAACCCATATCCAGCGGACACCAGAGGTCCAGGCCGGCTTTAAGCATACAAACAAGTATGAGCACATAATGGCGAAAAAAAACTGAACACTATAAATATATAACAGTTCAAAATAGGCCTACCAAATAAAGTAGAGCTAACAGGCCAAATCCCCCCCCACACTACAAGAGCCCAGGGGAGGGAAGGGTGGGCAATATTCGCCTCCGTGTCTTAATAAAACTATGACTTTACGTCGTAGACTAGGAAAATCAGTTAGTTTTACATCAGACACGGAGGCTTCATATTGCTAGTTCAAAGCTGGTTAACCAAGGGATCAAACAAATGAGGAGGAGGACGGAAATAATACTCACGGAAGGTGGAGGCACTAGACCAGTCCGCCAATCGTAGGATGTCCTCCAGGCGAGCTCCCGAGACCGCCAACGAGGTAGACGCCGCACCGCGCGCCGAATGAGCTGTAAACACCGAAGTGTCCACACCGGCCAGAGCCATAACCCATTTCAACCAACGGGCCAACGTGGGGCTAGCCACAGGACCGAACGGGTGACGGATGGAGAGAAACAATTGCGGCACATCCGGAGATCTGTAAGAACGAGTCCTGGCCTCGTATTCTTTTAAACAGGCTACCGGGCACAAGGCCGGGGAAGCAGGAAAGCTGGGGTACGACACGACCCGGATGTTTGTCTTCGTGCGTCTCGAAATATTAAAAGACACGCCTTCCGGGGTAAAGGACCTGGCGTCGTGGTCCAGAGCCCGCACATCAGACACTCTCTTACAAGAAATTAAGCAAAAGAGAGTGACCAACTTTGCGGAAAGCTGACGTAAGGAAAGGTCAGTATTGGTAGGCCAAGAGGACAAAAAGGTAAGCACCAGGGAAACATCCCAAGTGGAAGAAAATCTCGGCCGGGGAGGCCGAGACAGCCGCGTGCCTCGGAGGAGGCGCGAAACGGAAGGATGCTGTCCTGCCGGAACGCCGTCAAATCCTTGATGTGACGAAGAAATCGCCGAACGAAAAAGATTGATCGTTCTGTAAGCCTTTCCCTCTTCAAAGAGGGAGGTGAGGAACTGAAGCAACTGAGCTACAGGAGCTGAAACGGGATCCAGGTCCCGTTCCAGGCACCAGCCAGCCCAAGTTCGCCAGGCCGCCCGATAAGATTTTCGGGTGCCGGGAGCCCAAGCGTCGTCCAGGAGGCGCCTAGTTGCCTCCGAAACTCCGTCGACCGCTCCTGGAGTCCTGAGAGCCGGCAGGCCATCAAACGCAGGGATCCGTCCAGGAGCAGAGGGTGGGGCGTCCCCTGAGGGCAGCGCAGGAGAGAGGTCGGGTTCGGTAGAAGGACGGGAATGTCCACCAGAAGCTCCAGGAGAGACGGGAACCACACCTGGGAGTCCCAGAACGGGACTATCGCCACCAACTCCGCCAGATGGCGACGTACTTGGAGAAGCATCCGCGGAATCATCATGAATGGGGGAAAGGCATAGAGAAGGCCGGAGGACCAATCCTGCAGAAACGCGTCCGCCGCCAACGCCTCCGGATCCGGGCGCCAACTGTAGAACCGAGGGAGGTGAGCGTTGAGCCGGGAGGCGAACAAGTCCACGGAAAAGGGTCCCCATCTGGATGACACCTCCGAGAAAATCGACGGGTCCAACTGCCAGTCGCTGCCGTCCGTAAGATGGCGGGAACTCCAATCCGCCCGCACGTTGTGAAGTCCCGGTAGGTATTCGGCCTGCACCATGATGTCCCTGGAGAGACAGTACGCCCAAAAGTCCTTCGCCAATCCCGCCAGAGTAGCAGACTGGGTTCCGCCCAAACGGTTGATATAGCGAACCGCTGAAATATTGTCCATCCGGAGACGGATACATGCGTTGGCCATACCGTTGGTAAAACTCTTGACGGCCAAGGAGCCGGCCAGCAATTCCAGGGCATTGATGTGCAAGTGTGTCTCGACATGCGACCAAGGTCCTCCGGTGGAGACCCCGTTGCAGTGCGCTCCCCAGCCCTGAAGGCTCGCATCCGATTCGATGGTGAATTCCGGCTGGAAACCAAAGATCGCCCTGCCGTTCCAAGCCTCCAGATTGGCGATCCACCAACGAATCTCTTCTCTGGCCTCCGAATCCAATTCCACCATGTCTGCAAAGGAGGCCCCCGAGCGGAGGTGCGCAATCTTCAAGCGCTGTAGGGCCCGGTAATGCAACGGTGCCGGGAAGACAGCCTGTATGGAGGATGCCAGCAGGCCGATGATGCGGGCTAGGTGACGCAGGGACAGGTGGGCACTGGTCAACGCCCGTCGCAGTTCCTTGCGAATGGAACGTAACTTGTCCCCTGGAAGGCTGAGGGATTCCGAGATCGAGTCCACTGTGAAGCCTAGGAAGTCCAACCTCTGGGAGGGAGTGAGCCAGGACTTCTCCAAGTTGAGTAGGAAGCCGAGCGACTCTAGGAGATCCGCCGTCCATCGGAGGTGCTGCAGCAGTGTCGACCTGGATTGATGCATCAGGAGGATGTCGTCCAGGTATATTATGAGGCGTACTCCGCGACTCCTCAACCAGGCCATGACCGGACGCAGGAGTTTGGTGAAACACCCAGGAGCCGATGACAAGCCGAATGGAAGGCATGTGAATCTCCAGACCTCGTCTTTCCAGAGGAAGCGAAGGAGATCCCTGGAGTGGGGGGCCACCGAGACCGTAAGGTACGCGTCCTTCAGATCCAGCTTCACGAGCCAATCCCTGGGGGAGAGAAGGTCCCGGAGTAGATGGATTCCCTCCATCTTGAAGTGACGGTACCGTACGATGCTGTTTAGGGCCCGGAGATTGATGACGGGACGCATCTGACCCCCTTTTTTCTGGACCAAGAAAATGTTGCTTATTACTCCCCCTGAGTGGCCGTGAGCTCTCTCAATGGCCCTCTTGAGGAAGAGGGAAGAGAGCTCCTCGTCCACCCGGGCGGAGTCCGATCCCCTCCGAAGAGAGGACGGTGGGTGCTGCACTGAGCAAGGGGTGTCTGTGAGTTCTATGGAGAAGCCCCTGACCGTCGCCAGAACCCATGGGTCTGATGTAATTAGTTCCCAAGCGTGTAAAAAATGCCGAAGCCTGCCCCCTACACAAAGGACCGAAGAATCCCCGATCGGGGTCTGACTTACCGGAGGACTTGCGGGGAGCCGTGTTTCCTCGGAAGGAACGAGAGCGCCATTGTCCCCCTCTGGATGAGAAGAACGTTGGGGGAGCCCGCTGGTCTTGAAATGCGGCTCGCTGGGAGAAGGAGCCTCTGGATACACCCCTGCCTCGGGTGCTGGAGCGGCCGGACAGACGGCCCCTGTTGCTGCCGGCCCTGTGAGAGACCCGGCCCTGGAAGACTTTGCGCATAGTTGCCTGCGCCTTGTCCAGAGCGGAAAATGTGCCGACGAAGCGGCTGAGATCCTTTATAAATGAATCCCCAAAAAGCAGGCCTTCCGCCTCTTTGCCCGTCTCCGTCTGGGCGAGATTTATAAGCTTGGGGTCTATCCTAAGAAGGATGGCTTTGCGCCTTTCCACTGACAGGGATGCATTGGTTCCCCCGGCGATGCAAATCGCCCGCTGGGCCCAGCCCGTGAGTTCCTCAGGGTCAATGTGGGAACCCTCTTGTCTGGCGGACTCCGCCAATTCCATTATCTTTGCCAGTGGACCAAAAATGTCCAGGAGCTTGTCCTGGCATCCTCTAAGGGCTGAGTCTAAACCCCTCTTGGCATTCCACCCAGACCTGGATAAAAATTGGGTCATTTTCGGGTCCACGACGGGCGTGTCGCAGACCTTATGGGGTATAATAGGCCTTGGGCACTCGGCCCGCAGCTTACTGCGCGCCTCCTTGGACAGAGGACGGCGGACCCAATGCTCCAGGTAATTACTAATTTGTGTGTCGGGGAGCCACTCCGCCGATCTAGGGTGGTGGAGGGCCTCAGGATCAAACATGGGTGCCCCGGCGGAATCCAAAGGGAAATTGTCAGCAGAGGCCGAGGAGGAATCCTTAGTTAAAGGAACAGCAGGGGGAGTGGCAATAGGGTCGGACCCCCGAGGGGCGTCATCCTCCTCTGAAAAATCACTAGCCTCTGCCGGGTCCTCTGGGCCCGAAACCAGATCCGAGTCAGAGTCGGAATCGGCTTGCGCTCTAGCGCATTTCCACACCCGCGATTTATCAGCCTGGCGGGGACAAGCTCTTTTACGCGACCTCAGCGCGTCGTCTGGGGTGGTCATCAACACACCGGTCATTGTCTCCTGTCCAACAGGAGGTTCAGCAGCATAAGAATGCTGAGCAATCTCAGAGGGAGCAAGTCTGGCCCCAGCTAGGGGGTGTGCAGACAGGGCCTGGGAGATGTAGGTAAGATAAATGTGTTCATGCTTGACAAAGGCTATGCTTAGCCGAAACGTTGCTGCAAACTGCTCTGTATGACCTGTTATGAGTAGAGTTGAGCGAACACCTGGATGTTCGGGTTCGAGAAGTTCGGCCGAACATCCCGGAAATGTTCGGGTTCGGGATCCGAACCCGATCCGAACTTCGTCCCGAACCCGAACCCCATTGAAGTCAATGGGGACCCGAACTTTTCGGCACTAAAACGGCTGTAAAACAGCCCAGGAAAGGGCTAGAGGGCTGCAAAAGGCAGCAACATGTAGGTAAATCCCCTGCAAACAAATGTGGATAGGGAAATTAATTAAAATAAAAATTAAATAAATAAAAATTAACCAAAATCAATTGGAGAGAGGTTCCATAGCAGAGAATCTGGCTTCCCGTCACCCACCACTGGAACAGTCCATTCTCAGATATTTAGGCCCCGGCACCCAGGCAGAGGAGAGAGGTCCCGTAACAGACAATCTGGCTTCATGTCAGCAGAGAATCAGTCTTCATGTCATAGCAGAGAATCAGGCTTCACGTCAGCCACCACTGCAACAGTCCATTGTCATAAATTCAGGCCCAGCACCCAGGCAGAGGAGAGAGGTCCCGTAACAGACAATCTGGCTTCATGTCAGCAGAGAATCAGTCTGCATGTCATAGCAGAGAATGAGGCTTCACGTCACCCACCACTGCAACAGTCCATTTTCATAAATTTAGGCCCAGCACCCAGGCAGAGGAGAGAGGTCCCGTAACAGAGGATCTGGCTTCATGTCACCAGAGAATCAGTCTGCATGTCATAGCAGAGAATCAGGCTTCACGTCACCCACCACTGCAACAGTCCATTTTCATAAATTTAGGCCCAGCACCCAGGCAGAGGAGAGAGGTCCCGTAACAGAGGATCTGGCTTCATGTCACCAGAGAATCAGTCTGCATGTCATAGCAGAGAATCAGGCTTCACGTCAGCCACCACTGCAACAATCCATTGGCATATATTTAGGCCTAGCACACAGGCAGAGGAGAGAGGTCCCGTAACAGACAATCTGGCTTCATGTCAGCAGAGAATCAGTCTGCATGTCATAGCAGAGAATGAGGCTTCACGTCACCCACCACTGCAACAGTCCATTTTCATAAATTTAGGCCCAGCACCCAGGCAGAGGAGAGAGGTCCCGTAACAGAGGATCTGGCTTCATGTCACCAGAGAATCAGTCTGCATGTCATAGCAGAGAATCAGGCTTCACGTCACCCACCACTGCAACAGTCCATTTTCATAAATTTAGGCCCAGCACCCAGGCAGAGGAGAGAGGTCCCGTAACAGAGGATCTGGCTTCATGTCACCAGAGAATCAGTCTGCATGTCATAGCAGAGAATCAGGCTTCACGTCAGCCACCACTGCAACAATCCATTGGCATATATTTAGGCCTAGCACACAGGCAGAGGAGAGAGGTCCCGTAACAGACAATCTGGCTTCATGTCAGCAGAGAATCAGTCTGCATGTCATAGCAGAGAATGAGGCTTCACGTCACCCACCACTGCAACAGTCCATTTTCATAAATTTAGGCCCAGCACCCAGGCAGAGGAGAGAGGTCCCGTAACAGAGGATCTGGCTTCATGTCACCAGAGAATCAGTCTGCATGTCATAGCAGAGAATCAGGCTTCACGTCACCCACCACTGCAACAGTCCATTTTCATAAATTTAGGCCCAGCACCCAGGCAGAGGAGAGAGGTCCCGTAACAGAGGATCTGGCTTCATGTCACCAGAGAATCAGTCTGCATGTCATAGCAGAGAATCAGGCTTCACGTCAGCCACCACTGCAACAATCCATTGGCATATATTTAGGCCTAGCACACAGGCAGAGGAGAGAGGTCCCGTAACAGACAATCTGGCTTCATGTCAGCAGAGAATCAGTCTTCATATCATAGCAGAGAATCAGGCTTCACGTCAGCCACCAATGCAACAGTCCATTGTCAGATATTTAGGCCCAGCACCCAGGCAGAGGAGAGAGGTCCCGTAACAGAGGATCTGGCTTCATGTCAGCAGAGAATCAGTCTTCATGTCATAGCAGAGAATCAGGCTTCACGTCACCCACCACTGTAAGAGTCCATTTTCATAAATTTAGGCCCAGCACCCAGGCAGAGGAGAGAGGTCCCGTAACAGACGATCTGGCTTCATGTCAGCAGAGAATCAGTCTGCATGTCATAGCAGAGAATGAGGCTTCACGTCACCCACCACTGCAACAGTCCATTTTCATAAATTTAGGCCCAGCACCCAGGCAGAGGAGAGAGGTCCCGTAACAGAGGATCTGGCTTCATGTCACCAGAGAATCAGTCTGCATGTCATAGCAGAGAATCAGGCTTCACGTCACCCACCACTGCAACAATCCATTGGCATATATTTAGGCCTAGCACACAGGCAGAGGAGAGAGGTCCCGTAACAGACAATCTGGCTTCATGTCAGCAGAGAATCAGTCTGCATGTCATAGCAGAGAATGAGGCTTCACGTCAGCCACCACTGCAACAATCCATTGGCATATATTTAGGCCTAGCACACAGGCAGAGGAGAGGTTCATTCAACTTTGGGTAGCCTTGCAATATAATGGTAAAATGAAAATAAAAATAGGATTGAATGAGGAAGTGCCCTGGAGTCCAATAATATATGGTTATGGGGAGGTAGTTAATGTCTAATCTGGACAAGGGACGGACAGGTCCTGTGGGATCCATGCCTGGTTCATTTTTATGAACGTCAGCTTGTCCACATTGGCTGTAGACAGGCGGCTGCGTTTGTCTGTAATGACGCCCCCTGCCGTGCTGAATACACGTTCAGACAAAACGCTGGCTGCCGGGCAGGCCAGCACCTCCAAGGCATAAAAGGCTAGCTCTGGCCACGTGGACAATTTAGAGACCCAGAAGTTGAATGGGGCCGAACCATCAGTCAGTACGTGGAGGGGTGTGCACACGTACTGTTCCACCATGTTAGTGAAATGTTGCCTCCTGCTAACACGTTGCGTATCAGGTGGTGGTGCAGTTAGCTGTGGCGTGTTGACAAAAGTTTTCCACATCTCTGCCATGCTAACCCTGCCCTCAGAGGAGCTGGCCGTGACACAGCTGCCTTGGCGACCTCTTGCTCCTCCTCTGCCTTGGCCTTGGGCTTCCACTTGTTCCCCTGTGACATTTGGGAATGCTCTCAGTAGCGCGTCTACCAACGTGCGCTTGTACTCGCGCATCTTCCTATCACGCTCCAGTGCAGGAAGTAAGGTGGGCACATTGTCTTTGTAGCGTGGATCCAGCAGGGTGGCAACCCAGTAGTCCGCACAGGTTAAAATGTGGGCAACTCTGCTGTCGTTGCGCAGGCACTGCAGCATGTAGTCGCTCATGTGTGCCAGGCTGCCCAGGGATAAGGACAAGCTGTCCTCTGTGGGAGGCGTATCGTCATCGTCCTGCCTTTCCCCCCAGCCACGCACCAGTGATGGACCCGAGCTGCGTTGGGTGCCACCCCGCTGTGACCATGCTTCATCCTCATCCTCCTCCACCTCCTCCTCATCCTCGTCCTCCTCGTCCTCCAGTAGTGGGCCCTGGCTGGCCACATTTGTACCTGGCCTCTGCTGTTGCCAAAAACCTCCCTCTGAGTCACTTCGAAGAGACTGGCCTGAAAGTGCTAAAAATGACCCCTCTTCCTCCTCCTCCTCCTCCTCCTGGGCCACCTCCTCTTCCATCATCGCCCTAAGTGTTTTCTCAAGGAGACATAGAAGTGGTATTGTAACGCTGATAACGGTGTCATCGCCACTGGCCATGTTGGTGGAGTACTCGAAACAGCGCAACAGGGCACACAGGTCTCGCATGGAGGCCCAGTCATTGGTGGTGAAGTGGTGCTGTTCTGTAGTGCGACTGACCCGTGCGTGCTGCAGCTGAAACTCCACTATGGCCTGCTGCTGCTCGCACAGTCTGTCCAGCATGTGCAAGGTGGAGTTCCACCTGGTGGGCACGTCGCATATGAGGCGGTGAGCGGGAAGGCCGAAGTTACGCTGTAGCGCAGACAGGCGAGCAGCAGCAGGATGTGAACGCCGGAAGCGCGAACAGACGGCCCGCACTTTATGCAGCAGCTCTGACATGTCGGGGTAGTTGTGAATGAACTTCTGCACCACCAAATTCAGCACATGCGCCAAGCAAGGGATGTGCGTCAAATTGGCTAGTCCCAGAGCTGCAACGAGATTTCGCCCATTATCACACACCACCAGGCCGGGCTTGAGGCTCACCGGCAGCAACCACTCGTCGGTCTGTTGTTCTATACCCCGCCACAACTCCTGTGCGGTGTGGGGCCTGTCCCCCAAACATATGAGTTTCAGAATGGCCTGCTGACGTTTACCCCGGGCTGTGCTGAAGTTGGTGGTGAAGGTGTGTGGCTGACTGGATGAGCAGGTGGAAGAAGAGGAGGAGGAAGCCGAGAAGGAGGAGGTGGCAACAGGAGGCAAAGAATGTTGCCCTGCGATCCTTGGCGGCGGAAGGACGTGCGCCAAACAGCTCTCCGCCTGGGGCCCAGCTGCCACTACATTTACCCAGTGTGCAGTTAGGGAGATATAGCGTCCCTGGCCGTGCTTACTGGTCCACGTATCTGTGGTTAGGTGGACCTTGCCACAGATGGCGTTGCGCAGTGCACACTTGATTTTATCGGATACTTGGTTGTGCAGGGAAGGCACGGCTCTCTTGGAGAAGTAGTGCCGGCTGGGAACAACATACTGTGGGACAGCAAGCGACATGAGCTGTTTGAAGCTGTCTGTGTCCACCAGCCTAAATGACAGCATTTCATAGGCCAGTAGTTTAGAAATGCTGGCATTCAGGGCCAGGGATCGAGGGTGGCTAGGTGGGAATTTACGCTTTCTATCAAATGTTTGTGAGATGGAGAGCTGAACGCTGGCGTGTGACATGGTTGAGACGCTTGGTGACGGAGGTGGTGGTGGTGGTGTTGGTGGTACATCCCCTGTTTGCTGGGCGGCAGGTGCCAACGTTCCTCCAGAGGCGGAGGAAGAGGCCGAGGCGGCAGCAGCAGAATAGGCCGAGGCGGCAGCAGCAGAAGAGGTAGCAGGGGGAGCCTGAGTGACTTCCTTGGTTTTAAGGTGTTTACTCCACTGCAGTTCATGCTTTGCATGCAGGTGCCTGGTCATGCAGGTTGTGCTCAGGTTCAGAACGTTAATGCCTCGCTTCAGGCTCTGATGGCACAGCGTGCAAACCACTCGGGTCTTGTCGTCAGCACATTGTTTGAAGAAGTGCCATGCCAGGGAACTCCTTGAAGCTGCCTTTGGGGTGCTCGGTCCCAGATGGCGGCGGTCAGTAGCAGGCGGAGTCTCTTGGCGGCGGGTGTTCTGCTTTTGCCCACTGCTCCCTCTTTTGCTACGCTGTTGGCTCGGTCTCACCACTGCCTCTTCCTCCGAACTGTGAAAGTCAGTGGCACGACCTTCATTCCATGTGGGGTCTAGGACCTCATCGTCCCCTGCATCGTCTTCCACCCAGTCTTGATCCCTGACCTCCTGTTCAGTCTGCACACTGCAGAAAGACGCAGCAGTTGGCACCTGTGTTTCGTCATCATCAGAGACATGCTGAGGTGGTATTCCCATGTCCTCATCATCAGGAAACATAAGTGGTTGTGCGTCAGTGCATTCTATGTCTTTCACCGCTGGGGAAGGGCTAGGTGGATGCCCTTGGGAAACCCTGCCAGCGGAGTCTTCAAACAGCATAAGAGACTGCTGCATAACTTGAGGCTGAGACAGTTTCCCTGGTATGCATGGGGGTGATGTGACAGACTGATGGGGTTGGTTTTCAGGCGCCATCTGTGCGCTTTCTGCAGAAGACTGGGTGGGAGATAATGTGAACGTGCTGGATCCACTGTCGGCCACCCAATTGACTAATGCCTGTACCTGCTCAGGCCTTACCATCCTTAGAACGGCATTGGGCCCCACCATATATCGCTGTAAATTCTGGCGGCTACTGGGACCTGAGGTAGTTGGTACACTAGGACGTGTGGATGTGGCAGAACGGCCACGTCCTCTCCCAGCACCAGAGGGTCCACTAACACCACCACGACCATGTCCACGTCCGCGTCCCTTACTAGATGTTTTTCTCATTGTTATGGTTCACCACAACAACAAATATATTATTTGGCCCAATGTATTGTATTCAAATTCAGCGGGATATAAATTTGAGGCCTAGTATTTAGGCGCTGGGTGACCGGTATGGATTTAGTGACAGAATTAGACTTGGAAATGCACAGAAGCGTGTGTGTGAAGTTATTCTGAATGACCCTATGTGCACCTTCAATATGATCTACCCTTTTAGGGATAGATTTCAAATAGCTCTGATATAGCAGAAACGACTAAATTATGAAATTGCTAAATTGGGAATTGTATTTCAACCCAGAACAAAAAATGTGCTTTGACGGACACTAAATAACTTTCCCAGCCACAACAGGACAGCGGTAACGAGAGATTTAGCGGGATATAAATTTGAGGCCTAGTATTTAGGCGCTGGGTGACAGGTATGGGTTTAGTGACAGAATTAGATTTGGAAATGCACAGTAGCGGGTGTGTGAAGTTATTCTGAATGACCCTATGTGCACCTTGAATATTATATACCCTTTTAGGGATAGATTTCAAATAGCTCTGATATAGCAGAAACCACTAAATTATGAAATTGCTAAATTGGGAATTGTATTTCAACCCAGAACAAGAAATGTGCTTGAACGGACACTAAATAACTCGCCCAGCTACAGCACTAGGGACAGATTTAGCTGGATATAAATTTGAGGCCTAGTATTTAGGCGCTGGGTGACCGGTATGGATTTAGTGACAGAATTAGACTTGGAAATGCACAGAAGCGTGTGTGTGAAGTTATTCTGAATGACCCTATGTGCACCTTGAATATTATATACCCTTTTAGGGATAGATTTCAAATAGCTCTGATATAGCAGAAACCACTAAATTATGAAATTGCTAAATTGGGAATTGTATTTCAACCCAGAACAAGAAATGTGCTTGAACGGACACTAAATAACTCGCCCAGCTACAGCACTAAGGACAGATTTAGCGGGATATAAATTTGAGGCCTAGTATTTAGGCGCTGGGTGACAGGTATGGGTTTAGTGCCAGAATTAGACTTGGAAATACACAGTAGCGGGTGTGTGTGAAGTTATTCTGAATGACCCAATGTGCACCTTGAATATTATATACCCTTTTAGGGATAGATTTCAAATAGCTCTGATATAGCAGAAACCACTAAATTATGAAATTGCTAAATTGGGAATTGTATTTCAACCCAGAACAAAAAATGTGCTTTGACGGACACTAAATATCTTGCCCAGCAACAACAGTACAGCGGTAACGAGAGATTTAGCAGGATATAAATTTGAGGCCTAGTATTTAGGCGCTGGGTGACAGGTATGGGTTTAGTGACAGAATTAGACTTGAAAATACACAGTAGCGGGTGTGTGTGAAGTTATTCTGAATGACCCAATGTGCACCTTGAATATTATATACCCTTTTAGGGATAGATTTCAAATAGCTCTGATATAGCAGAAACCACTAAATTATGAAATTGCTAAATTGGGAATTGTACTTCAACCCAGAACAAAAAATGTGCTTTGACGGACACTAAATATCTTTCCAAGCAACAACAGTACAGCGGTAACGAGAGATTTAGCAGGATATAAATTTGAGGCCTAGTATTTAGGCGCTGGGTGACAGGTATGGGTTTAGTGACAGAATTAGACTTGGAAATACACAGTAGCGGGTGTGTGTGAAGTTATTCTGAATGACCCAATGTGCACCTTGAATATTATATACCCTTTTAGGGATAGATTTCAAATAGCTCTGATATAGCAGAAACCACTAAATTATGAAATTGCTAAATTGGGAATTGTATTTCAACCCAGAACAAAAAATGTGCTTTGACGGACACTAAATAACTTTCCCAGCTACAACAGGACAGCGGTAACGAGAGATTTAGCAGGATATAAATTTGAGGCCTAGTATTTAGGCGCTGGGTGACAGGTATGGGTTTAGTGACAGAATTAGACTTGGAAATACACAGTAGCGGGTGTGTGTGAAGTTATTCTGAATGACCCAATGTGCACCTTGAATATTATATACCCTTTTAGGGATAGATTTCAAATAGCTCTGATATAGCAGAAACCACTAAATTATGAAATTGCTAAATTGGGAATTGTACTTCAACCCAGAACAAAAAATGTGCTTTGACGGACACTAAATAACTTTCCCAGCTACAACAGGACAGCGGTAACGAGAGATTTAGCGGGATATAAATTTGAGGCCTAGGATTTAGGCGCTGGGTGACAGGTATGGGTTTAGTGACAGAATTAGACTTGGAAATACACAGTAGCGGGTGTGTGTGAAGTTATTCTGAATGACCCTATGTGCACCTTCAATATGATCTACCCTTTTAGGGATAGATTTCAAATAGCTCTGATATAGCAGAAACCACTAAATTATGAAATTGCTAAATTGGGAATTGTATTTCAACCCAGAACAAAAAATGTGCTTTGACGGACACTAAATAACTTTCCCAGCTACAACAGGACAGCGGTAACGAGAGATTTAGCAGGATATAAATTTGAGGCCTAGTATTTAGGCGCTGGGTGACAGGTATGGGTTTAGTGACAGAATTAGACTTGGAAATACACAGTAGCGGGTGTGTGTGAAGTTATTCTGAATGACCCAATGTGCACCTTGAATATTATATACCCTTTTAGGGATAGATTTCAAATAGCTCTGATATAGCAGAAACCACTAAATTATGAAATTGCTAAATTGGGAATTGTACTTCAACCCAGAACAAAAAATGTGCTTTGACGGACACTAAATAACTTTCCCAGCTACAACAGGACAGCGGTAACGAGAGATTTAGCGGGATATAAATTTGAGGCCTAGTATTTAGGCGCTGGGTGACCGGTATGGATTTAGTGACAGAATTAGACTGGGATATGGCCAAAAAATAACCACACTATTGCTGGTTAAATGCACTTGGTGACGGGCGCAGCTTGCCCCTGATGTAGTATATGGCCAAAAAATGAACAGACTATTGCTGGTTAAATGCACTTGGTGTCACAGCTTGACCAACCACACTACTGAGGGTTAAATGCACTTGGTGACGGGCGCAGCTTGCCCCTGATGTAGTATATGGCCAAAAAATAAACAGACTATTGCTGGTTAAATGCACTTGGTGTGACAGCTTCACCCTGATGTAGGCTTTAGCCAGAAAACAACCACACCATTGAGGGTTAAATGCACTTGGTGACAGGCGCAGCTTGCCCCTGATTTTGTATATGGCCAAAAAATGAACAGACTATTGCTGGTTAAATGCACTTGGTGTGACAGCTTCACCCTGATGTAGGCTTTAGCCAAAAAACAACCACACCATTGAGGGTTAAATGCACTTGGTGACAGGCGCAGCTTGCCCCTGATTTTGTATATGGCCAAAAAATGAACAGACTATTGCTGGTTAAATGCACTTGGTGTGACAGCTTCACCCTGATGTAGGCTTTAGCCAAAAAACAACCACACCATTGAGGGTTAAATGCACTTGGTGACAGGCGCAGCTTGCCCCTGATTTTGTATATGGCCAAAAAATGAACAGACTATTGCTGGTTAAATGCACTTGGTGTGACAGCTTCACCCTGATGTAGGCTTTAGCCAAAAAACAACCACACCATTGAGGGTTAAATGCACTTGGTCGCAGCTTGTGCTGGCGCACCACAAGACACAAAATGGCCGCCGATCACCCCAGAAAAATGTGACTGACAAACGGTCTGGGCAGCCTAAAAACAGTGAGCAATTGAGGATCAGCAGCTCAATGATCCACAGCTGCAGATCGATCAGTTAATCAAGTCCTATGGAGGAGTTAATCTGCCTAATCTCGCCCTACTGTCGCAGCCGCAACCTCTCCCTACGCTAATCAGAGCAGAGTGACGGGCGGCGCTATGTGACTCCAGCTTAAATAGAGGCTGGGTCACATGGTGCTCTGGCCAATCACAGCCATGCCAATAGTAGGCATGGCTGTGATGGCCTCTTGGGGCAAGTAGTATGACGCTTGTTGATTGGCTGCTTTGCAGCCTTTCAAAAAGCGCCAAGAAAGCGTCACAAAAGCGCGAAGAAAGCGACGAACACCGAACCCGAACCCGGACTTTTACGAAAATGTCCGGGTTCGGGTCCGTGTCACGGACACCCCAAAATTCGGTACGAACCCGAACTATACAGTTCGAGTTCGCTCATCCCTAGTTATGAGGAGTGTTCCTAAATAAAGAAGCTTTTTGGTGAGACGCTGCTGTGGCCTTCCATTTCTACTACAGGGCCTGGGAGATGGTCTGTGATAAGACTGTGGACATGGAACCCATAGCCTGCAAAATAGCATTAGACACAGAGCGCTGGATGAGCTGCGCCTGTGTGTCTGAGTCAGTGAGATTAGCATCCCCAGGGAGGGGGGAGGGGGCTGACTGGGCAGAGGGATCCATATTGGTCCAGCACAGGGAACAGGGTACCTGCAGTTTGGAAAAAACTGTGAGGGAGAAGAGCCTGAGGAACTAGGGGTTAATCACCCCAGGAGAGAGAGGAGCAGAGCAGCAGCACAGTCGACCGGCAGCAGGGCACGCAGGAGACCGGAGGAAGCGAGATCTCGCGGGAACGGGAACCAAGATGGCCGCCGGATCTCGCGAGATCTCGCTCCAGCCAGCCAAAAGCGCGCGAACAGCGGAGAAGAGCTGCCGATCCGGAGAAGAAGACGCGCGCTAAGAGGGGGGCGTGGCCCACCACCGGGAGGCAGAAAATGGCGGTAAGGCCAGCGGAGCACACAACCAAAGTGGGACCCCCAAGCAAAACTCCCCAGGGGAGAAGGGGGGAGAGGGAGAAAACACAAGGACCCCCAGAGGGAAGGTCCCAGGGGGAAAAAACGCAGAGCGCAAACTAGGAGAAAAAACAGGGAACACTGAAGTAGGAAATGCCTGCAATGACAGGGATAAGCACCTGGGAAAAAGAATGCAGGGTAAACAGCTATACCACTGCACAATCACTACACCACCTAAAAGGGAGGAAATAAACCCCAGGGGAGAAAAATAACAAGGGGAATATAATATATAGCGATATAAACCCCTAGGGAGAACAAAAGCAGCTAACAGATAAAATGAACATGTTACTTATCTGGTGAGCAGCAAGAAAGAGGAAGTACCACCTTGGACGCAGCCTTATATTGGGGCGGTAGGGGTGGGATGTATGGGTTACTATGGTGACCATTTGCATTTGTTTTTGTTTCTCCTTGCTGCTATTGGTGATCAGTAAAGGAAGAGAAAGCAATATGAAGCCTCCGTGTCTGATGTAAAACTCAGGATCAGTACAGGATAAGTAATGTATCTACACAATGACTGCACCAGCAGAACAGCCAACAAAAAGAAGGTTACGGCAGCATCTCCAGTTGTTCGTTTATTTCGTATTGCTACTAGTGTGTACACAAAAAGCCAAATAGCAACGTTTCGGCTACATGGTAGCCTTTATCAAGCATATAGACAAGTGATATTCTCAACAATAAATAGTGAAACCTAACTCCTCCCACCACAGAGTGGGACCAAACAAAGGTGTCACAACCCCCAATTGTATAATACACCAATGCAAGGTGAACCTCAATTAGGTGCTGCATTAATAACATATGTGCATGATTAAACCATCTGTGTTTACCTTATGCAAGACAGTAATGCTCAGAGGTCCATAACAGCATAAACCTGGATTCCATGTCGGCGTCTCCTGATTCCTATTGCGCATGATCACATCACTATACTGCCAAGTACAGGGGGGGCGCGCACCAGCGCGTCAGTCAATCCAGTCACATGGAAGTCATGTGATGGTCACATGATCACAATATATTCACCTACTCCTCCGGCTAAAATAGTCAATAACGAACCGCCATCCTCACCATGGGAACGCGCTCACTATATAAGACCAACAAGAGCATATGTGCACAGCTCCGATATGTGCAGTGCTGAGAATCAAAATAACATATCATGAAGCCCGCACAGTATCACACCAGTGACAACTGGTCATCCAATATTTATCGATATGAAAATCAACTAGATCATAAAGCTGTGAAGAAGACTCATCGTCCCTACCACATATGTAGTTAAGAAAAAGAGAATCAACATTAACCCGCATCTTTGTAAAAAAGTGATAGAATTGAAAACAATGGTCAGATAAAAACATATATAGTCATATAAAGCCTATACTGAATCGGACATATAATAAGAATATCAAAACCTCCTATCAATCTATACTACTTACATTGAATTCAATATTGAAGGAGGGAGACATTTAGACAGAACATGTCACGTCAGGAAAGGGAAGCACTGAGGCTATTAGAACAGAATAAGGAAATCACAATTAAACCTGCGGATAAGGGGGATGCAGTGGTTGTAATGGGCACGAGCAAATACATTGGGGAGATACGTGAACAATTGAGTGATGCAGAGGTGCATGAAGTACTTGGATGTGACCCAAATTGGGACATTGCAAAGGTGGTGAATAATATAGTCGATGTGGCCTGTGAGCGGGGCATCATCGACCAGGACTTAAGTGACTATTTGAAGGTACAACACCCCATCACCCCTTTGCTATACGCTCTTCCAAAGATACATAAGAGGCTTAATGATCCTCCTGGCTAACCCATTGTGTCTGGCAGGGGTTCAATCTTTGGCACTATTGCTGTGTTTTTGGATAGATTGCTCCGTGTCCATGCAACCACTGCTCCCTCTTATATCGGGGACACTGGTCACTTCCTGACTAAATTACATGAGATTAATTTACCTGCACATTTCTACCTTGTGAGTTTCGACGTTGTATCATTGTATCCATCTATTGAACATAAATATGGTTTGAATGTCGTTTATGTGGCGCTGGCCGGCGCGGGGCTCTCTCCTGATGCCAGCCACTTTGTTCTCCAACTTCTTAAGCTGGTCCTAAGGAAGAATTACTTCCTCTTTGGGAACACCTTCTACCAACAGAAGCGAGGTGCGGCCATGGGTTCGAATGTGGCGCCAACTTATGTCAATATGTTCATGGCTGAAGTGGAGGACAGACTGGTTTATAGATCTATATTCATGGAGGGGGTCCTGTGCTGGTGGCGCTATATCGATGACATTTTTATGATTTGGGGTGGCTCCATTGAGTCATTGGATGAGTTCCATCAACACTTGAACATGGGTGTACCAGGCTTACAATTCACTGTGACTGTCTCTCAAGACGAATTACAGTTCCTTGATGTGAGAGTATATATGGAGGAAGGCAGGATTAAGACCGATTTATATAAAAAACCCACAGATAAAAAACTTTTATTGAGACATGACAGTAATCATCCCGACGTATGCTCGACTCGCTTCCCTGGAGTCAATTATTACGAGTCAGGAGAGTGGTATCAGAAGATGACACTTTTTCTGACTGGGTGGAAGACATGTGCAATAAGGTTTCCAATAGGGGATTTCCGAGGAGATTGTTGCAAAATACCAAAGAAAGGATCTCATGGTTGACAGGGAGACCACACTGCACAATTCACAGGTGAAGAAGGTGATGGATCGAATTCCCTTTGTGTCCAGATTTGGTACCCATAGTGGGAACATGGCTCATATTTTGAGGAAGGAATGGCACATCTCACATATGGGTTTACCGACAGTACGTGAATTTGATAATCCGCCACTCGTGGCATATAAACGAAACACTAATCTACATGATAAATTGGTAAGAACTGATGTTGGTGGAACATGTGGGGGTGGTCAGAGGTACTTGATGCCAAGAAAAATGGGCAATTTCCCTTGCCTAGGTTGTTGTAATTGTGGAATCATGATAAAAGGTAGTACCTTTGTCCATCCTTAAAACTTACAACATCAGGGATTTTTATACGTGCAGATCTAAATGTGTGGTGTACATGATCCAGTGTCCATGTAGTTTAATCTATGTGGGTAGGAGCACCATGGAGATTAGGAAAGGGATTAACAAACACAAGAGTACAATTAGGAAAACAATTGTTGGATAAACCGGGGGCCAAGCATTTTGTGGAGAGTGGTCACTCTGTCAACCAGTTGAGATTTCGGGTGATAGCCTCAGTGGGCGTATTGAGAAGAGGTTGTGAGAGAGAGCAAATCCTCAGGAAGAAAAAATTTAAGTGGATTTTTACTTTGAAGTCATTACAACCATATGGACTTAATATTGAATTCAATGTAAGTAGTATAGATTGATAGGAGGTTTTGATACTCTTATTATATGTCCGATTCAGTATAGGCTATATATGAATACTGTATATATGTTTTTATCTGACCATTGTTTTCAATTCTGTCACTTTTTTACACAGATGCGGGTTAATGTTCGGAGGTCCAATCAAGTCACCTTGATTCTCTTTTTTACTACATATGTGGTAGGGACGATGAGTCTTCTCCACGGCTTTATGTATGTGTACAAGTCTCCTTGATCTAGTTGATTTTCACATAGATAAATATTGGATGACCAGTTGTCACTGGTGTGATACTGTGCCGGCTTCATGATATGTTATTTTGATTCCCAGCACTGCACCTATCGGAGCTGTGCACACATGCAGAGCGACTCTTGTTGGTCTTCTATGGTGAGCGTGTTCCCATGGTGAGGATGACGCTCCGTTATTGACTATTTTAGCTGGAGGAGGTGGTGAATATATTGCGATCATGTTACCATCACATGACTTCCATGTGACTGGGTTGACTGACGCGCTGGTGCGCTGCTCCCCAGTACTTGGCAGTATAGTGATGTGATCACTGCGCAATAGGAATCAGGAGACGCCGACATGGAATCCAGGTTTATGCTGTTATGGACCTCTGATCTATATAGTGATCACCTGGAAGTCAGGGGTCTAGGGGCTTACTGGGCCATTATTATATAGTGTAAGGTTCCGGACGGGGTCACTCTTATCAGGGCGGGTGGTCTGTGGTTAGGCTATCAGGGCCAGAATAGCACCCCCATGTAGGGCAATATCAGGGACAGTTCTTTCGCCACCCTGTCCTTTAATACCATATCATGATCTAGCCCAGGGATTGATGGTTTTTTGCTTTCCCTCCGGGATTCATGGATGTGCACTGGAACCCCCCGGATTGTGGTAGGACATATGGTTTCTGATTTGGTGCCGCCGAGCACTTGTTATTGCCAACCACATCTATGATTTTTGCTTAACTTTAATAATTTAATTTGAGGGATATCTTTTCCATTCACACGTCCGCAAAATGGGTCCGCAATTTTGCGGAACGGATGCAGACCCATTCATTTTCAATGGGGCCGGAATGTGCTGTCTACATCCGCACTTCTGCATCTGTGCTTTCGTTTCCACAAAAAAATAGAACATGTCCTATTCTTGTCCGCAATTGCAGACAAGATTAGTCATTTTCTATTATAGTGCCGGCGATGTGCGGTCCACAAATTGCGGAATGCACATTGACGGATCCGCAAAACACTTACGGACGTGTGAATGGACCCTCATAGTAAAATTATTAAAGGTTACGTTTTATCTTTATGTATATTCTAATGGATTGCCTTCCTTGTACAATGTTATAATATACTTTCTATGTTAGAAATTATATTATAGTGCATTTGTATTGTTCTGCAGTTCTGTGCGGTTCTGCTGCCATACTGCAGGTATATAGAGGTGTTATATACCAATATACTTTCTTTATAGTGCATTTGGGTACTGTATAGTGCATTTGCGCATGCGAGTATGCGAAAATTACATTGC